>NC_056746.1:821369-836908 GCF_019279795.1 Protopterus annectens
CTTATGTATATTCATATCAAATTTGAACTTATACATAATATTGTTTCACTCTCTTTATAATCCGATTTATTTTCTATGTCACGCGCTCTTTAAATCTTCTTGTAATCTTGACCATTATAAAATGAATCTTCAAATAAATCACAGAGTAGCTAGAGAGTACACTACATTTACAGCAGTATTACAGTTAGCCAGCAATCCTAAATGTATAGTGTGTACCTGTAATAGGATGTATAAATAAGGTCACTACCTTTACCAAATATGTCTGTACAGCATGTACAAAATAACCTCATACAGTTATAGGTCCCCCACTCTCATTTCTGGTTGTCACTTCACTGCAGATTTAAAATCCTTGTAACATATCTTACTTTTTTAAATTTATCATATTTCTATATGAAAAAATAGGTTTTTACACATTTAAAACTCCTCTAAGTTCACGTGGAAGCCATTAAAATTGGCCAATTTGTTCTTCCAATAATGTTTCTAACAGTGCATGTGTCCTAAGATTAAAAAGTAGTAAATGTATCTAACCATATTATCATGTGGTGCAGACCTATGTAAATAATTTGTCCCCCCAGGTCAACATTAAATATAGGCCTCAGAGATGTTTCTATCTTTTCGCTGATTCAGTCATTTCTAAGACAAAACCTTCATTGTAAATCACCAGGCTTACGAGTTTTAAAAATGCCCACTTATAACAATATGTATCCTGACCCTGAAACGTTGGCAACAACTTAATCTGAAATTGGGCTTGGATTATATGGCCCTAATGGATTACTTTTTCAGAAAGAATAGAAAATGAGTTAAAGATGACATTGTAGAAATGGAAAGCAATATGATGGGTATGCCGTGTTTTCCTGATATGCTGGTGAGCTATCAGAAAATGATAGGGGAATGCAGCAACTGGATGATAAAATTCTTGAAGCTGTAAAGAAACATAAGCTACTTAGGGGACATAGCAGATTTTCAGAAGGTCCATATTTTCTCATGGCCAAGAATTGATCATACGTAATCCTGAAAAGCAATCCCAGCCAAACGCATTAATTCCACTTTATGATCTAGATAAGTTTTCGATAAGGTGAAAGGAAAATGAATGAATCAATCAGCAGCTACAGAGATTCCGATGCTTGCGAATTGACTAATCAATTTGTGGATACTCCACCCACTCATGTGACTCCAGTAACAAGCAAGATGGTGGATGCGGCAGGTAGCTTCTACAACCTGTGATGGATACTTCAGTTGAAATAAATAAGGCAGCAACCAATTCTGGAGCAACTGTGTTAGGGACAAGCAAATGATTCCAGCTGGAGGAGCCGGAAAGGATACAGGAAAGGGAGGCCGCATGGACGCTTTCGGTTTAGAGACAAGCCCTCCAAATGGAAAAAACGACAGCCCATTGAATCACAGCAAGTTGGTACATTTTGCAACGCATAATACAAGGTACTGTGAATTTGTCTAGTTTTATGCTGACACCATCTATCCTTTCTCTATTAGAGAAAGGCTTGAATTTTATACCTGCCACCATGGATGATTTAGTGTCAGCATTAACAGATTTAAAACTCTTTTCTAGAACATTAAATTTGAGAGTTTCATTTAAAGACAGTCATATACAACAACTAGGATGTAAGCGTAGAGGTACGCATTACATACCCTATAAGTTATGATAATAGTAACTGCTTTCCATGATATATGTATGAAGTTGAATTAAGAAATCTGTATGCTAGTAATAATAATAATAAAAAAGATATACAACTAACATATGCGAAGAACATCTAGCTCTGAAAATGTTAGAAAAAGGACAATACCATTACAGTAATTAAACAAGGAGATAAAGGAGGTGCTGTGGTGTACATGGACCGTGTTAATTATATTCAGTCTTTGGAGTCTCTACTGGGTGATGGTAACACCTTTTAAAAGAAAGTGACATTTTTTAGAAGTGAAACAACTTATTAGCCAAGTTAATATGGCCATTTTATGATCTTCAGCTTGCTAGTGATATAGATCTAAATTTGTTTCACTATTTTATGATAACATGTCCTAGAATACCACAATTCTATGGAATACCCAAAATACATAAGTCACTAGAAGCATCACCAATGAGGCCGATAGTTTCTGGGAAAGGGTGGGTAACAGAGCCCATTTCAATATATTTACAAAAGCAGTTAGGTCAATTTTTGGCCGGTTGCCCATCTGTGCTCAAAATATACCACAGACTTCATATTTAAGTTACGTGAATGGTTTGAAGCTTTAGGGGTCACTGAACTCATTGAAGGGTAATATCTTTTTGTAACTCTGGATATAGTTTTAATAAAATAAAATAAAATAACAGAATTTTTGACAGGTAAAGGAAGTATGTGTGCTAGGGTTGTGGAGAATATCTGTCAATTGTTGGATCTGGTTCTTACCAAGAATGTTTTTTTTATTTAATGATGAATTGTATTTACAACTTACTGGGGTAGCTGGGTGCTTCCATCACCAATACTAATGCAAATTTGGTACCCATCAGTGGGAGATAAAGTATGCATGCAGTGATTTAAATATTCATAGTGGTAAGGTTTGTTTTTATCAATGCTTTGTAGATGACTGTTTTATCGTCTGGAAAGGTACACATGAAGAACTATGTAGCTATGTGAATTATTTAAATAGTATGACTGAATTCCTGAAGTTTAAAATGGAATCTTCTAAAAATAGTATTACATTCCTTGATGTCCATTTGGAACTAAAATTAGGTCATGTAGAAACTTCTATCCATAAGAAAGAAGTACATTCCAGAAGATATTTACATAGGTGTGGTATGAATGCCCCGCATGTATTTAAAGGAATATTAAGAGCACAGTTTAGTAGGGCCAGTAAGTTAAATACAGATGATGCCACATTCATTGAGCAACCGAAGGATATGAAATCAGAGTTTTTGGATAGTGGTTACAATGAAGGGTTTGTCTTAGAAATGCTTGAATCAGTGAAAAAAGATTGAGAAACATCTCTGAGGCCTATCTTTAATGTTGACCCGGGGAGACAAATTCTTTACATAGGTCTGCACCACATGATAATATGGTTAGATACATTACTACTTTTAATCTTAGGACACAAGCTGTTAGAAACATTATTGAAAAAAATTGGCCAATTTTAATGGCTTCACCTTAACTTAGAGGAGTTTTAAACGTAAAACCCCTTTTCTCATATAGAAATATGATGAATTTAAAAAGTAAGATATGTTACAAGGATTTTAAATCTACAGTGAAGCAGCAACCAGAAATGAGAGTAGGGACCTATAACTGTATGAGCTGTACGTGCTGTACAGACATATTAGGTAAAGGTAGTGACTTATTTATGCATCCTATTACAGGTACACACAATACATTTAGATTGCTGGCTAACCGTAATATTGCAAACATAGTGTACTTAGCTACTTTGTAATCATTGCCCTTCATTTTATGTGGGCAAGTGTTAACCACAAGAAGATTTAAAGAGTGCATTACAGAACATAAATCGGATATAAAGAGAGGAAAAGAAACAAATGCGCCAAGTAGACAATGCTATTAGTAAAGATACTACTCACAAGTTTAAATTTAGATTTATAGAAACAGTTTATAAGGACATAAGAGGAGGTGATGTCAATATTGTATTAGAGAACAAAGAATATGACTGGATATTGAGGATAGCAGCTGATAAACATCCAGGCCTTAATACTGCTGTCACCCTTAAGCCTGTGTTACTTAAGTAGCAAAATAGTGAACTTTGATTTTTTTTATTATTTTTATTATTTTTTATTATTGTTTGTTATTTGTATTACTATTTTAAAATGTTATATTGATATCTTGTGATGTTATTTTAAGTTTTATTCATGCGATTTGCTGGCTGTAGTCACATGATGTTTTGTGCTCCTATTTAAATAGCTAAATATACAGATGTTGTATTAGCATTGAAAAAGGGTGAAGATCTGAAAGCTTTGCTTGTTTCATATTAAACTGGTTTCTTAACATGGTAATTGGTGTTTTAGACACTGTGAAGACAGCTGTTATTTTTCCAATATATCTGTCAATACAAATATTGATTAGTATTGAACAATTGCCTTTACTTCCACAGATGTGTAATACTTGTTATTAATAAGGACTGATGCTTCACATATGTTGTTTTATCATAATGTACACATATCAGATACATGTGGTGAGATACATCTGGGAGGGTATACACAACCGTGATGTTTAAACATGACAGGAATATGGATATATACATATACATGTTGATATATGTTCACATGTACATACATATGTATATTCATACATATGTCTGTATACACATCTGTATAGTGCATCATATATATGGCCATGTGTAGATCTCTTTGTATGTATGTATATATATATATATATATATATATATATATATATATATATATATATATAGCTATATATGTATGCACATCCTATGTGTACAAATATGCCTATTTATGTAGATATATATGTAGATATCTATAACTATATGTGCATACATATCTAGTCTGATATACCTATTGCTGTCAATATATATGTAGATATACATAAGTATATGTGCATATATATCTCTATCTGTATATGTGTAGACATATATTGCTGTGTATATGTATTTATATGTATATATATATATATATATATGTGTGTGTGTGTGTACATATACATATCCATCTATGTATGTTGATATGTATATGTCTATATATCTATATAGATATGTGGATCATTTTATATACATATATGTTCACCATATGTCCAGAACATGGAGTGGAATCCTACCTCAGCCCCAATAGTCCCAGCCTCTTAGTGCAAGGATGTCAGTTATGTATTGCAGGTATATATGTATACTGTTGCTACTGTAATAGGGGTTGACATAACAGACATGTTGTGTGTGGGAGGTCACATCTGCTTTTAACATGTGCACCATTGGCTACCGACAGACATCCTAAGGACATCATAGTACAGTACCACTGCTAGCACATTAATGATCCTGTGGATTACAGCAGAGATATGGCCAATAAATGTGGACAGTCTGACACTCTGGTCAGTCCAGAGGTATACACAAAACCCCTTAGTGCAAGACATGTGGACCAAGCCTGACAATGTGGATGTTAACAGCCATGTAGATGAGTATATCTTGTAAATACTGGAATACTTTGCCCCCATAGGTTATGTATTCACACACTCCTGTCTGTCCTGACACATAATAACCACTGGTGCAGAGGTCACATGGCCACACACTACCCATTAATAGTTAGTGACATACCTCTGTACAGCATCCCACCGTTTGCCAGAAATACATGGCAGTTATGGTGGCCCGCAGCAGTACATCTGGCAAATATTTGGAGATAACATCACACTGGGTAAGTACACTAAGCTGCTAGGCATGTAACAAAGCACTGTGCAGGCTTACAGGCAGAATGCCATAACACTGGCTTACATTTCTTATGGGGCAATATACATGTACCTGCAAATATAGCAGGTTCTACAGGCATGTCACAGCACAGAGTAACAGACACCTGTGTGAAAGTGCATACCCACAACCAATGTGAACACAACCACAGCCACATATGGTAATCTAGCTTAATATTACAATATATGGACTGTCTGATCAACACCATCCTCATATGTGCGGTCCGATGCCTGTCTGTGGTATGGGACATATGTGTGTTTGGCCCTACAAACATGTAAACTGATAGGGTACCATACACTTGAGCAGCATGTAACATCAGATAGAACAGGACCAAGAACAATGACATCTACCACAGTCTGTACACAGACCAAGGTACATATTCGCAAAACACACACTGCCCACAATCACCATAAGTACACAGACCTCAGTACTGTACACACAGCCACAGAATGTCCAGGTTATGTCCTCAAATATAACCCCTACAATACATAACATGTGTAGCAGTCTGATATCTCACTGGCTTGTTATCAGATATGATGTGAATAAATAATGGTGTACAGAACATATGCACCTCTTACTGCATGACATATGTACAAAGGATGACAGAGGTGTGGCTGGAGGCACAAAGATTGGGCCAATATTGACATGTTGCTGTGATAACCTCATGCATTTACTGTTGTAACAGGGTTTGTTGTGACATATGTTCTATGAGGGATATGAAGTCAGTAACTCTCATGGCTGTCACCATGTACTGACTGCAATCATCACACTATGCTTCTGCATTTCTCAGATAGGTGCTCTGTGACTAACACAAGAAACAATAGGCACCACACACTGCCCAGTCTGCAGATGACCCTACAGATGGGGTTTCCTCAAAAACATAGCACTGTCATGACAGGTATTGAAACATGTAGATCAGCCATATCCACACACACCCTGTAACACCAACATTACTCCAAATGCAGAATAGCAACACTTACATTCTGTAGTCATGTCAGGCACATCCCCCTCCTGTGTGTTGGCCTGTTTCCACAGTGTATGTTGTTAGAGGTAAACCCCAAATCCATCTGTGATGCTGTTTGCCAAACACCAAATCTAGGTCCTGCTCACAGTGAATGAAAAGGCCTAACACCAATGTGATGTTCCTAGATATTGGAGTGTGTTTCCATGCAATTGGCTATGGGAATGTTACCACAACAGTTCCACATGCAGTCAGCTAGAGGAGGGCTGCAACTGATGTGGAAGCCATCAGCTGATCATGAGCATCACTTACAAAACACATGCTGCTGCCTAAGCAGGTATAGTTCTCCACAACCACCAGAGAGGGAGTGAGAGAGACAGACAGAGACAAAGTAAGTCAGGGAGGTGATGGGAGAGTAAAACCTAAGTATGTTTGTGGCACACACCCACCATTGCAGGGTTTCAAACCCCTGACTATGTATTGCTATCACATGTCTATGCAGTTATTGCATGCACCACATAGCTTACATGTTGAGGAGTTGTCCAAACATATATGTTATGGTGAGTGACATCTGAACAGGTGTCCGCTTCAACACAGCCACTCTCTTACAGGAGTCACACATATTGACACACTTGGCAGAGTCAGAAATACACTTCCTAACTAGTTATTTTGCCACAGTACAGTACTGTGCAGGTATCACATACACCACAAGGGTTATCCGGAGGTTATATAGGCAAAGGGTATGTGAAGGTGTCTGACATCAGACAGCATGCTTCAGTATGCCAGTGGAGGTTGTAGTGAGTGTGGGTGTGGTCAAAAACATTGTACACCATACACACACACACACACACACACACACACACACACACACACACACACACACACACACACACACACGATGCCAGTACTGACATGCATGCATGCATTACTTCACAGGTGTGTAGCAGTTGACTGTGCCAGAAGGCTATACAAGGCTAGGTGAAGGGTATACCTTGGCATCAGGCCACATGACAATGGTCTGCAGTTTGGCTCAGGGGTGTAGTGTCTGGATTGACCCACACAGTGGGTATTGTATTCCCCATCCAGTCACCTGGGTAATTATTGTGTGTGACCATTGCTGTGCAATGCTTGCCATGTATGTGTTCTTTAGTCCATGACATGGATGCTGTCTGGGATGTGCACATGTCCCACATGCATATACAGTGACATGTGAAACTGTACCTGGGGTGTCTGGCCCATGTTGTGTACACAGATTGTTAACATCAGATATGCCTGTCCTGGCCTCATGTGCCAGGAACTGGTAATGGACAGCAGGTTGACCCTGCACCTACATTGATAGCATAATACAGGTATTCCCTGGTGTCAGTGGCCTCTATCCATACAGAGCATGTGTTTAAGGCATGGTATGTCCTTTGTGGGTCACATTTGATGGCACCACAGGTACTGCAGGCATCCAGTGGGGAAAACAATGAAGGCACACTGTCTGCATGTATGTGCCTATTGTACTGATGGTCAGGTGCCATGCCCTCTGTAGTCTACTGCAATCACACCATGGTTACTAGCTGTGGGCAATATGCAGTGTACTATCAACATAGTGGTTGTTGCCTAATCAAGTGTGTTTGTGTATGAGACATGAGCGAGAGTGTTCTCTGTGTAATACAAGGATTGCTAACTTTGTTCGCCAGACCTTGATGTCACATTTAGGGTAGGGATTGCCACCCCAGCCTCTTGGCTATTTCACATCTGTTATCCTTGTAAGGTGGAAATTGTGGCATATAATAGGGACACCATATAAGCTACCATATAAGAAATTTGTAAAACCCAATCCACAATGAGTCCAGTTGTTATACACTCACAGCCACCTCCACAGAGGATCTGAATGACAAACACAGACACACACCTGCCATGATTGGTATTAGAATGCATACCTAGCTAGTTTATTACAGTACAGCATTACACAGTTATAGGATGCACCACAGTGATTACTGGAGTACTTCTTCCCAAAGATGTATTTCACAGTGAATGACATCAGCTGGCTTGCCAAAGTAGGGCATTTGAACTGTAGTGAGTGTGACTAGCCTAAAAGCATTGCTCCCTAGACAAACAAAGAAACACACACACAAACATCCACACTTGCCATGTATGGGAATAGAACCCCCACCAAATTACTGTATCACACTACAGCATTACACTGTTATAGGACACACCACAGAGATTACTGGACTACTCCTTTCCCAAATGTGTATTTCACAGTGAATGACATCAGCAGGCTTGCCAAAGTAGGGCATTTGAATTGTAATGAGTGTGACTAGCCTAAAAAGCATTGCTCCCTAGACAAACAAAGAAACACACACACAAACATCCGCACTTGCCATGTATGGGAATAGAACCCCTACTAAAGTACTACATCACACTACAGCATTACGCTGTTATAGGACACACCACAGAGATCACTGGGCTACTCTTTTCCCAAAGGTATATTTCACAGTGAATGATATCAGCAGGCTTGCCAAAGTAGGGCATTTGAATTGCAGTGAGTGTGACAAACCTAAAAAGTATTCCTCCCTACACAGACAAAGAAACACACACACAAACATGCACATTTGCGGGAATAGAACCCCTACCAAAGTACTATATCACACTACAGCATTACACTGTTATAGGACACACCATGGAGATTACTGGGCTACTTCTTTCCCAAAGGTATATTTCACAGTGAATGACATCAGCAGACTTGCCAAAGTAGGGAATTTGAATTGTGGTGAGTGTGACTAGCCTAAAAAGCATGGCCCCCTACATAGACAGAGACACACACACACAGTTGCCATGCCTGGGATTAGATCTCCTACCTAGCTAGTTTACCACACTACAGCATTACACAGATATAGAACATGCCACAGAGATTACTGAGCTACTCTTTTCCCAAAGGTGTATTTCAAAGTGAATGACATCAGCAGGCTTGCCATAGTAGGGCTATGGGGAGGGCAGTGTGTGTGTGCATGGGCCATAACCCATTCATCTAGAGGTAGACACATCACATGTAGGCACACTCAGGTTTATATTCCGCAGGTACATGTATACAACTGCTAGATGACTACTGCCTTGTACAGTTATGTTGCACAGCTAGCACTTGCACCACAGAGTCTGTAATGCTGATGGATACCAGTGCCTAATTTCTACAGTTAGTGACATTTATACATCATGTGGTTGTAGCCATTTGGCTGTGTGCTGGGTGGCACAGGAGCCCACATGATGGAAGGCTCTTTGTTACTGTCACTCTCTTCCACACATCTATATATGTCTACTTTTGGCATATTATTGTGTGTTGTCCATGGATATATGTCTGCATTCCTATCCAATGTGTGTGCAAAGCATGCCTGGTGCATACTGAGGAGTTTATGAACTAACATCTGCAACTGTCAGATATGTATGGTCTGCTGTTATTGGCAGACATGGGCTTTTTATATTTGTGTGTGAGCATGCCCAGTATGACCTTTCAGTATGGTGTGTCTGACTTTGCCTTCATTTCTCTAAGTGTGTGAGCATGTCCAGTATGCCCTTCTGTATTGAATGTATGGATCCATTCCAGGTAGTTTTTACTCCAGTGCAGACCCTTGTGTTTTACACCTACAGGTAGCGAACTGCTTCTGCAGGATATCTGTAGATCAGCTGGCAATATGGGGTCAAACTGTGCAAGGGATAGGGTGTACTGTAGGTTATTGTGTCTGTGCTGCTTCTGCTACATGGTACTGGTGTTAGCAGAGATATTTAGACGTGTGTACTGTTATATACTGTGATGTTTTATGTCCTCAAGTACTGTCAGATGGACATTCTTGCTCGGAGTGATGTCCTGGGGAACACAGGGTGAATGCAGCTTTGTCCAATATTGTGAGAAAACACCTACATATTCATGAAAAGTTATGCCATTCTGGAGTGGGAGCTGCAGACACTTGCTGCTGGGTCTGTGTATCCAGTTCAGCACCTTTGTACAGTGCTGGCAGAGGATCCCATACGTATACATCCATCAACATGACAGTATGGCCTTATCTTGCTGTGGAAATACCTCACAGCTGTACAGATTCACACAGTTTACCCAGAGGCAAGGGTCATAAGTCAGGACATTACCCTTTTTGTGGTGTACGGGCAGGTTTGTAGCCACTCATTTTTGTGTTTGCAGCCATGGATAGTATATGCACATGGCTGTGTGTCGGACCTTGCACATTCCATGATGCCCATGCTCCCACCCCTCCCTCTATTTTCTATCCTCTTCCATACATTATGCATACATTCTCTGATACTTTTCTAAAGTTATCACCTCATCACAGCTGTGTTTTGGTGTTGGTTCAAAGTTCATGCAGTGGGACATGGTGGACATGTTACTGGGTTTGTCCACATGGCCTTGCATATGGCTTATGTGGAGTGTGTTATGTTGTTATTTGGGTGTCCATGACATAACATACATTGGCAGTGGGTGAGACACAGGCCTTTGGCAGAGGCCTGTAGGCCATTTAATGGTGGTGATGTAGGCCAGCTGTTTGCAGGCTGTTGTATTCTGTCAATCCTACAGTCCCAGACTGCCATACAGTATATTTCCCTGGGGTGACAGGGGTAGGTGTGCTAAGCGTTCATGCCAATACTTTCTGTCAGTATTGATCAGGTGGTGTGGATGCTGGCAGGGTGCTACTTACAGCTAAAGACACACCTGCATGTGACACATGCACTGCATGCTGCATTCTTTCGCTATTGCCATACACAGGTGGGGGTCATATTGTACCCATTCCCAACAGCAGGGATATGACCAGAGAGGTATCTGTGGGTGGTGTTTGAATGAGCTGAGTGCATGTGTGCTATGGACACTACTTGCATCTGACTCACAGATATGCATGGGGCATTCCAGTTATACTGGCGTGTGCAGGACATCAGCTGTTTCCTAATACATCAGTCCTATCACCTTTGTGATCTGCAAGTGTTTGGCCAGTATTCCTACTACAAGCCCAGATAATGTAATGCATACCTGTATGTACAATTCCAAGGGTGTGTCCATTTATAGTTACATATTATATATTGTATGTCTGGGGTACTTTTCCTGTGTACTGCTTGTATATTCAGCCTGAACAGTCATGCCATGTCCATTTTTTAGATGGTGACACATATTACCACCATTCATTTACATTGGCTTACTGCTAGCATGTGTTATACTGAGGGGAATTGTCTTTGGCACTGCAGATGTGAGGACTTGGCCCTGTCATTGGCAGTAGTGGGCAATGGCCACCAGGTCAAACCTCAACATGCATATATACTGACCACTCTCACACAATATGAAACACACACCAACCTAACACACACATACCTGCATATTCTACAAATGCTACAATCTATTCTGCTACCTTGGCCACCCCTGGTCATCTGTGCTCCACCGGTATTATACCTACACATATATGTTGCTACATGCCTACATCGGATTGGGGGGGGACAACTTACTGTTACTACATTCCTACATAGGATTTGGGGTATACCTGACTGTTACAACATGTGTACATCGGATTGGGGCACACCAGGCCATTACATTTCTACATAGGATTTGGGGGGGCACACCTCACTGTTATTACATGTATACATAGGATTTGGGGGGCACACCTGATTGTTTCTACATTGCTACACTGGATTGGGGGGCACACCTGACTGTTACTACATTTCTACATAGGCTTGGGGGCACTGACTGTTTCTACATTTCTACATAGGAGTGGGGGGACACCTGACTACATGATTGGGGGTCACACCTGACAATTGTACACATTTGCTATGACTGTACTGGTATGTCAGGTACTCCATTTCATTCTGTTTTCTAACCTATCATGCTGACTAGAGGTATATCAGTGTACTACAGGTCTTAGGTTTGATTGACCTACATATTAGTTTCTGACTTCCTACCCTTCAGAACTAACATCCCACTGCCTGACCTGATGTAGTCTGTCTGTGTAGGCCTGGGGGGTGAGGTTACCCATAGGCATCATTCAGAGGCCTTAGCACAGCCTTTGCTTATGTTTGTCTATACCTGTCCTTCTGTCTGAGACTGTTGTTGGGTATGTGAACTCTCCCTGACTGGCACATGTGCCATATGGCCTCACATGGGGCCCAGCACATTTCTTGCAGTGGGTTTTGGTCACCATGTGTAGTAATGGCTACTATGGTGACACCAGTATTTGTTACACATCTCGTGCTGCCACTATAAGTGTCTACTATCTGCTGGCATCCCATTCAGCCACCCGATTCCCTTGCATGCTCACATCTGGCGCATACCATAGATACAGGTAACAACACATAAACAGACCTCTCAACCAATTGGGGACAAATTTCAACAGAATCAGGGACAAGCCAAGAAAAAATCAGGGACAATCAGGGACCCTTTTAAAATATTAGTGCTATTAACTTGAAACATTGACAGAATCAGAGCATATGAATTAATACACATTTTCTGAAGTAAAAGAAGTTTATAACTCTTAATTATTGTCATTATTCATTAAGTGTAATTCACCACCTTTCCTCCAAAAGTCACCAGTTTCAGGAGGGATTAAGAGGGATAGAGTTAAAATTTGAGTCAAAATCAGGGACAGTTGAGAGGTATACTACTCCATTCGGCAAATGGTAAGGAGAGTGACTTACCTTGTGGGTGTGCCAGGATTGAGGATGGTGCAGGAGGGCTGCCTATGTCAGTTGCACATAGTACACTCCTATACATGGTTGAGCACAGGTAGTGTCATGTTTGGCATCCCTTTACTGTATGTGAGTCAGAGAGGTGTCATTCCTGAGACCTTCCTGTGTCAGTGTTTGTGCTATGCATTGCCTCTTTGCCAAGGCCATGGCATACTGGGAATTCCTCCTTTCTGCCTACTGGGGCAGGCTCAGGTTGTTCCTCCTTTGAGTCACTCTGTGCCTGTGCAGGCCTTGGCAATGGAGGTGGGCTGTGTGGCACTGCCCTGTGCTGTTTATGCTGCAGCTATTTCCAGGATCATATTATGTAGCATTTCACATACAATGACAATTTGAGTACATGTAGCTGGGGAGTACTGCAAGGCTCCACTGGATGTGTCCAGGCACTGGAACCGTGATTTCAGCATCCTAAACACACGCTTCTGTTACAACTATGGTCTGTGCTTGTGCCCTCATTATATGGGAGTTCTTGTTTGGGTGTATGTGCATTTGATGGGTGTCATCAGCCATGGCTCCAGTGGGAGTAACCAGCATCCCCAACTAGGTGACCATAAGGGATGTCCCCACTGGCAAATCTTCTGGTACAGCTGCGTCCAGATGCCAGATGTGGGAATCATGATAGCCTCCAGGGCACCCAGCACACATTCATTGGCCACTAATGCCCTGGGCATCCCATGACCTGGCGTTTAAGTTGATGGGAGGGGGGAAGCCCTAGCAGTTGATGTAGACCCTACCCTGTTCACCAGGTGGTGCTGATGCATATGTGTGTACAGTCTATAGCACCCACTACCTCAGGGTATTCTGCTATTGGTGAAAGAGATGCATATTAAGCTGGCCAATGACTCACGCGGTGTTGGGGAAATATAAGTGCTCACAGGCATGTGCAGACATGTCATCCAGGAACTGGTGGAGTACCGTGGATGCTGATGCCTGTGAGATCCATGATACCCCAGCTGGCCTTTGGAAGGTACTGTTGGTAGTATTCTTAGGGCCTACACATACCTTTGGAATCCACTGGGATGGGTTCCCCTCTGTTAGTTCTTTTGTGTGAGGCATGGCCGCAGGCACAGCTCAACAATGTGCTGTAGGAGGTCCCCTGTCCACCATAGTGCTCCACTATTTCCAGCTCATGTAGACCCTAGTAGGTTACCCTGGGTCTGTACACTCTTCCTATCCATCTCCTCACTGTGGGCTGATCGACGGCATTCTCATATCATCATCACCACCCTCAGAAGCTCTTCCACATGTTGTTGTATGATAGCTATTGCAGCCCTATTATTTCACTGTTGTTTTTGTTTGTTAAAATAGCCTTACTTGTATATACACCCAGTGAGATTGTAGAGTATGTGTGGGAAAATCAAAGGGAAGAAGTGTTTGCATAGTTTATAGTAGTGTTCTGGGCTGGGCTGGTCTGCCAGTTGCGTAACTGGCTGATTCTGACACATTTCACTTAGCAGCTATGCTAGTTCTACTAGATTACCTTCCCTACTGCTGTTTTCCCTTCCCATGTAGCCTTTCCCCTGTGTTTAAGCCGGGGCACGCAGCGCACAAACACAGTGCTCAAGTGTACCAGAGCTGCTATTTCCTGGATTTCCTTTTATTTCCTTTAAACTCAGTGCACCTTGCATTACACCCGTTTAGACAATGTAAGGTGCTAAGGCAGCCTCAGACACACACCCTTGTTTGGCTCTCCTAAGCTAAGGGCAAGCCAGTCTGGGGCTCCAATCCGCACAGTATGCCTGGAAACGCACCCCCATGATGTCAGCAGCTAACTCCTAGGCTTTCACCAAGCTATTCCTGCTCTTACACTGCTTGGTGCTGACTAGCATGCAGGGAAAATCTGGGATTCAGTATCATTCCCCTCATTTGTATAGGATTGCCTGCTGATGCATAGTTACAGGTCCCACACTGAGCCTCCCCCCTTAGCAACCACTATTCACTGGCCATGTTGTCTTCTGCCTGCCATTGAGTATAATGGCAGAATAGCGATTCTGGTTAGACTGCATATTTTAGGTTTTTTTTTTATTTTTCACCCAATCCCATTTGTGTGATGCTGCCCTAAACATAAACAGCTGAGATCGGCTAAAAAAAAAGTTAATTATTTTTTTTTGCAACTGTTTTCCATGAAAATGGCCATGTATGGCCATTGGCATGCTTTCTACATGATATCCACCCTTTATTTGGAGCTGTCATGACTCCGTTTGGAATTTACAGAAATGTACTCGGTTACTAACCGAGTACATTTCTGCAGATTGCACTAGTCCTACACGGCCAGCTTCCAGCTTCCTGGATCAATAATTCACCTCATTTGCTTGTATTTCTCCTGCAAATGGGGTAATTTGCATACAGGGGTCGAGTCCACGCAGGACTAGTGCAGGAGCTCGTGCACATCCCTACAGCCTATTCCTGATCGCACGGCAGACATATTGCCTGCTGGAGCTCCTGCACTAGTCCTGCACACCATGCAGGG
>NC_056746.1:837408-864092 GCF_019279795.1 Protopterus annectens
GGTGTGTAGGGTACTATCCACCCTACAAAGGGGTAGGGCAATCCTGGTTCTGGCTTAACTGCCAGTTTCAGTATGACCGTTTATTGTTTTTAGCTTTCACTATGCATTTCAAGCATGTTTCTGCATAGAGAAAAATAACCCTGGAAAGTTGTTTTGGAAAAAGCTAGGAGGCTGAAACTCTGCAGGTGTGTAGGGTACTATCCACCCTACAAAGGGGTAGGGCAATCCTGGTTCTGGCTTAACTGCCAGTTTCAGTATGACCACTTATTGTTTTTAGCTTTCCTATGCATTTCAAGCATGTTTTTGCATAGAGAAAAAATACCTATGGAAAGTTGTTTTTCTTCAAGAGGGAAAAGCTAGGAGGCTGAAACTCTGCAGGTGTGTAGGGTACTATCCACCCTACAAAGGGTAGGGCAATCCTGGTTCTGGCTTAACTGCCAGTTTCAGTATGACCGCTTATTGTTTTTAGCTTTCCTATGCATTTCAAGCATGTTTCTGCATAGAGAAAAATAACCCTGGAAAGTTGTTTTTCTCCAAGAGGGAAAAAGCTAGGAGGCTGAAACTCTGCAGGTGTGTAGGGTACTATCCACCCTACAAAGGGTAGGGCAATCCTGGTTCTGGCTTAACTGCCAGTTTCAGTATGACCGTTTATTGTTTTTAGCTTTCCCTATGCATTTCAAGCATGTTTCTGCATAGAGAAAAAATAACCCTGGAAAGTTGTTTTTCTCCAAGAGGGAAAAAGCTAGGAGGCTGAAACTCTGCAGGTGTGTAGGGTACTATCCACCCTACAAAGGGGTAGGGCAATCCTGGTTCTGGCTTAACTGCCAGTTTCAGTATGACCGCTTATTGTTTTTAGCTTTGCCTATGCATTTCAAGCATGTTTCTGCATAGAGAAAAAATAACCCTGGAAAGTTGTTTTTCCAAGAGGGAAAAAGCTAGGAGGCTGAAACTCTGCAGGTGTGTAGGGTACTATCCACCCTACAAAGGGGTAGGGCAATCCTGGTTCTGGCTTAACTGCCAGTTTCAGTATGACCGGTTATTGTTTTTAGCTTTCCTTATGCATTTCAAGCATGTTTTTGCATAGAGAAAAAATACCTATGGAAAGTTGTTTTTCCAAGAGGGAAAAGCTAGGAGGCTGAAACTCTGCAGGTGTGTAGGGTACTATCCACCCTACAAAGGGTAGGGCAATCCTGGTTCTGGCTTAACTGCCAGTTTCAGTATGACCACTTATTGTTTTTAGCTTCCCTATGCATTTCAAGCATGTTTCTGCATAGAGAAAAAATAACCCTGGAAAGTTGTTTTTCTCCAAGAGGGAAAAAGCTAGGAGGCTGAAACTCTGCAGGTGTGTAGGGTACTATCCACCCTACAAAGGGGTAGGGCAATCCTGGTTCTGGCTTAACTGCCAGTTTCAGTATGACCGCTTATTGTTTTTAGCTTTCCCTATGCATTTCAAGCATGTTTCTGCATAGAGAAAAAATAACCCTGGAAAGTTGTTTTTCTCCAAGAGGAAAAAGCTAGGAGGCTGAAACTCTGCAGGTGTGTAGGGTATTATCCACCCTACAAAGGGGTAGGGCAATCCTGGTTCTGGCTTAACTGCCAGTTTCAGTATGACCGCTTATTGTTTTTAGCTTTCCCTATGCATTTCAAGCATGTTTCTGCATAGAGAAAAAATACCTGTGGAAAGTTGTTTTTCTCCAAGAGGGAAAAGCTAGGAGGCTGAAACTCTGCAGGTGTGTAGGGTACTATCCACCCTACAAAGGGGTAGGGCAATCCTGGTTCTGGCTTAACTGCCAGTTTCAGTATGACCATTTATTGTTTTTAGCTTTCCTATGCATTTCAAGCATGTTTCTGCATAGAGAAAAATAACCCTGGAAAGTTGTTTTTCCAAGAGGGAAAAAGCTAGGAGGCTGAAACTCTGCAGGTGTGTAGGGTACTATCCACCCTACAAAGGGTAGGGCAATCCTGGTTCTGGCTTAACTGCCAGTTTCAGTATGACCGCTTATTGTTTTTAGCTTTCCCTATGCATTTCAAGCATGTTTCTGCATAGAGAAAAAATAACCCTGGAAAGTTGTTTTCTCCAAGAGGGAAAAGCTAGGAGGCTGAAACTCTGCAGGTGTGTAGGGTACTATCCACCCTACAAAGGGGTAGGGCAATCCTGGTTCTGGCTTAACTGCCAGTTTCAGTATGACCGCTTATTGTTTTTAGCCTTTCCTATGCATTTCAAGCATGTTTCTGCATAGAGAAAAAATAACCCTGGAAAGTTGTTTTTCCAAGAGGAAAAAGCTAGGAGGCTGAAACTCTGCAGGTGTGTAGGGTATTATCCACCCTACAAAGGGGTAGGGCAATCCTGGTTCTGGCTTAACTGCCAGTTTCAGTATGACCGCTTATTGTTTTTAGCTTTCCTATGCATTTCAAGCATGTTTCTGCATAGAGAAAAAAAGTGTTTTAACCCTGAAAAGGTTTTTTTTTCCAAGAGGGAAAAAGCTAGGAGGCTGAAACTCTGCAGGTGTGTAGGGTACTATCCACCCTACAAAGGGGTAGGGCAATCCTGGTTCTGGCTTAACTGCCAGTTTCAGTATGACCGCTTATTGTTTTTAGCTTTCCCTATGCATTTCAAGCATGTTTCTGCATAGAGAAAAATAACCCTGGAAAGTTGTTTTTCTCCAAGAGGGAAAAAGCTAGGAGGCTGAAACTCTGCAGGTGTGTAGGGTACTATCCACCCTACAAAGGGTAGGGCAATCCTGGTTCTGGCTTAACTGCCAGTTTCAGTATGACCGTTTATTGTTTTTAGCTTTACCTATATATTTCAAGCATGTTTTTGCATAGAGAAAAATACCCCTGGAAAGTTGTTTTTCTCCAAGAGGAAAAAGCTAGGAGGCTGAAACTCTGCAGGTGTGTAGGGTATTATCCACCCTACAAAGGGTAGGGCAATCCTGGTTCTGGCTTAACTGCCAGTTTCAGTATGACCGCTTATTGTTTTTAGCTTTCTTTTTGCATTTCAAGCATGTTTCTGCATAGAGAAAAAAATACCTGTGGAAAGTTGTTTTTCTCCAAGAGGGAAAAAGCTAGGAGGCTGAAACTCTGCAGGTGTGTAGGGTACTATCCACCCTACAAAGGGGTAGGGCAATCCTGGTTCTGGCTTAACTGCCAGTTTCAGTATGACCGCTTATTGTTTTTAGCTTTCCCTATGCATTTCAAGCATGTTTCTGCATAGAGAAAAATAACCCTGGAAAGTTGTTTTTCTCCAAGAGGGAAAAGCTAGGAGGCTGAAACTCTGCAGGTGTGTAGGGTACTATCCACCCTACAAAGGGTAGGGCAATCCTGGTTCTGGCTTAACTGCCAGTTTCAGTATGACCACATATTGTTTTTAGCTTTCCTATGCATTTCAAGCATGTTTCTGCATAGAGAAAAAATAACCCTGGAAAGTTGTTTTTCTCCAAGAGGGAAAAAGCTAGGAGGCTGAAACTCTGCAGGTGTGTAGGGTACTATCCACCCTACAAAGGGTAGGGCAATCCTGGTTCTGGCTTAACTGCCAGTTTCAGTATGACCGCTTATTGTTTTTAGGTTTCCTTTGCATTTCAAGCATGTTTCTGCATAGAGAAAAAATACCTGTGGAAAGTTGTTTTTCCAAGAGGGAAAAGCTAGGAGGCTGAAACTCTGCAGGTGTGTAGGGTACTATCCACCCTACAAAGGGTAGGGCAATCCTGGTTCTGGCTTAACTGCCAGTTTCAGTATGACCGCTTATTGTTTTTAGCTTTCCTATGCATTTCAAGCATGTTTCTGCATAGAGAAAAATAACCCTGGAAAGTTGTTTTTCCAAGAGGGAAAAAGCTAGGAGGCTGAAACTCTGCAGGTGTGTAGGGTACTATCCACCCTACAAAGGGTAGGGCAATCCTGGTTCTGGCTTAACTGCCAGTTTCAGTATGACCGCTTATTGTTTTTAGCTTTCCTATGCATTTCAAGCATGTTTCTGCATAGAGAAAAATAACCCTGGAAAGTTGTTTTTCTCCAAGAGGGAAAAAGCTAGGAGGCTGAAACTCTGCAGGTGTGTAGGGTACTATCCACCCTACAAAGGGTAGGGCAATCCTGGTTCTGGCTTAACTGCCAGTTTCAGTATGACCGCTTATTGTTTTTAGCTTTCCTATGCATTTCAAGCATGTTTCTGCATAGAGAAAAATAACCCTGGAAAGTTGTTTTTCCAAGAGGGAAAAAGCTAGGAGGCTGAAACTATGCAGGTGTGTAGGGTACTATCCACCATACAAAGGGTAGGGCAATCCTGGTTCTGGCTTAACTGCCAGTTTCAGTATGACCGCTTATTGTTTTTAGCTTTCCCTATGCATTTCAAGCATGTTTCTGCATAGAGAAAAAATAACCCTGGAAAGTTTTTTTCCTGCAATAGGGAAAAAAGCTAGGAGGCTGAAACTCTGCAGGTGTGTAGGGTACTATCCACCCTACAAAGGGGTAGGGCAATCCTGGTTCTGGCTTAACTGCCAGTTTCAGTATGACTGTTTATTGTTTTTAGCTTTCCTATGCATTTCAAGCATGTTTCTGCATAGAGAAAAATAACCCTGGAAAGTTGTTTTTCTCCAAGAGGGAAAAGCTAGGAGGCTGAAACTCTGCAGGTGTGTAGGGTACTATCCACCCTACAAAGGGTAGGGCAATCCTGGTTCTGGCTTAACTGCCAGTTTCAGTATGACCGCTTATTGTTTTTAGCTTTCCCTATGCATTTCAAGCATGTTTCTGCATAGAGAAAAAATAACCCTGGAAAGTTGTTTTTCTCCAAGAGGGAAAAAGCTAGGAGGCTGAAACTCTGCAGGTGTGTAGGGTACTATCCACCCTACAAAGGGTAGGGCAATCCTGGTTCTGGCTTAACTGCCAGTTTCAGTATGACCGTTTATTGTTTTTAGCTTTCCCTATGCATTTCAAGCATGTTTCTGCATAGAGAAAAATAACCCTGGAAAGTTGTTTTTTTCCAAGAGGGAAAAGCTAGGAGGCTGAAACTCTGCAGGTGTGTAGGGTACTATCCACCCTACAAAGGGTAGGGCAATCCTGGTTCTGGCTTAACTGCCAGTTTCAGTATGACCGCTTATTGTTTTTAGCTTTCCCTATGCATTTCAAGCATGTTTCTGCATAGCGTAAAAATAACCATGGAAAGTTGTTTTTAGCCAAGAGGGAAAAGCTAGGAGGCTGAAACTCTGCAGGTGTGTAGGGTACTATCCACCCTACAAAGGGGTAGGGCAATCCTGGTTCTGGCTTAACTGCCAGTTTCAGTATGACCGCTTATTGTTTTTAGCTTTCGCTATGCATTTCAAGCATGTTTCTGCATAGAGAAAAAATAACCCTGGAAAGTTGTTTTTTTCCAAGAGGGAAAAGCTAGGAGGCTGAAACTCTGCAGGTGTGTAGGGTACTATCCACCCTACAAAGGGTAGGGCAATCCTGGTTCTGGCTTAACTGCCAGTTTCAGTATGACAGTTTATTGTTTTTAGCTTTCCCTATGCATTTCAAGCATGTTTCTGCATAAACAAAAAGTAACCCTGGAAAGTTGTTTTTCTCCAAGAGGGAAAAAGCTAGGAGGCTGAAACTCTGCAGGTGTGTAGGGTACTATCCACCCTACAAAGGGTAGGGTAATCCTGGTTCTGGCTTAACTGCCAGTTTCAGTATGACCGCTTATTGTTTTTAGCTTTCCCTATGCATTTCAAGCATCTTTCTGCATAGAGAAAAATAACCCTGGAAAGTTGTTTTTCTCCAAGAGGGAAAAGCTAGGAGGCTGAAACTCTGCAGGTGTGTAGGGTACTATCCACCCTACAAAGGGTAGGGCAATCCTGGTTCTGGCTTAACTGCCAGTTTCAGTATGACCGTTTATTGTTTTTAGCTTTCCTATGCATTTCAAGCATGTTTCTGCATAGAGAAAACATAACCCTGGAAAGTTGTTTTTCTCCAAGAGGGAAAAGCTAGGAGGCTGAAACTCTGCAGGTGTGTAGGGTACTATCCACCCTACAAAGGGTAGGGCAATCCTGGTTCTGGCTTAACTGCCAGTTTCAGTATGACCGCTTATTGTTTTTAGCAGTCACCACGCATTTCAAGCATGTTTCTGCATAGAGAAAAAATAACCCTGGAAAGTTGTTTTTCCAAGAGGAAAAAGCTAGGAGGCTGAAACTCTGCAGGTGTGTAGGGTACTATCCACCCTACAAAGGGTAGGGCAATCCTGGTTCTGGCTTAACTGCCAGTTTCAGTATGACCGTTTATTGTTTTTAGCTTTCCCTATGGATTTCAAGCATGTTTCTGCATAGAGAAATAATAACCCTGGAAAGTTGTTTTTCCAAGAGGGAAAAAGCTAGGAGGCTGAAACTCTGCAGGTGTGTAGGGTACTATCCACCCTACAAAGGGGTAGGGCAATCCTGGTTCTGGCTTAACTGCCAGTTTCAGTATGACCGCTTATTGTTTTTAGCTTTCCTATGCATTTCAAGCATGTTTCTGCATAGAGAAAAATACCCTGGAAAGTTGTTTTTCTCCAAGAGGGAAAAAGCTAGGAGGCTGAAACTCTGCAGGTGTGTAGGGTATTATCCACCCTACAAAGGGTAGGGCAATCCTGGTTCTGGCTTAACTGCCAGTTTCAGTATGACCGCTTATTTTTTTAGCTTTCTTTTTGCATTTCAAGCACGTTTCTGCATAGAGAAAATAATACCTGTGGAAAGTTGTTTTTCCAAGAGGGAAAAGCTAGGAGGCTGAAACTCTGCAGGTGTGTAGGGTACTATCCACCCTACAAAGGGTAGGGCAATCCTGGTTCTGGCTTAACTGCCAGTTTCAGTATGACCGCTTATTGTTTTTAGCTTTCCCTATGCATTTCAAGCATGTTTCTGCATAGAGAAAAATAACCCTGGAAAGTTGTTTTTCTCCAAGAGGGAAAAAGCTAGGAGGCTGAAACTCTGCAGGTGTGTAGGGTACTATCCACCCTACAAAGGGTAGGGCAATCCTGGTTCTGGCTTAACTGCCAGTTTCAGTATGACCGCTTATTGTTTTTAGCTTTCCTATGCATTTCAAGCATGTTTCTGCATAGAGAAATATAACCCTGGAGAGTTGTGTTTTTCCAAGAGGGAAAAGCTAGGAGGCTGAAACTCTGCAGGTGTGTAGGGTACTATCCACCCTACAAAGGGTAGGGCAATCCTGGTTCTGGCTTAACTGCCAGTTTCAGTATGACCGCTTATTGTTTTTAGCTTTCCTATGCATTTCAAGCATGTTTCTGCATAGAGAAAAATAACCCTGGAAAGTTGTTTTTCCAAGAGGGAAAAAAGCTAGGAGGCTGAAACTCTGCAGGTGTGTAGGGTACTATCCACCCTACAAAGGGTAGGGCAATCCTGGTTCTGGCTTAACTGCCAGTTTCAGTATGACCGTTTATTGTTTTAGCTTTCCTATGCATTTCAAGCATGTTTCTGCATAGAGAAATAATAACCCTGGAAAGTTGTTTTACTCCAAGAGGGAAAAAGCTAGGAGGCTGAAACTCTGCAGGTGTGTAGGGTACTATCCACCCTACAAAGGGTAGGGCAATCCTGGTTCTGGCTTAACTGCCAGTTTCAGTATGACCGCTTATTGTTTTTAGCTTTCTTTTGCATTTCAAGCATGTTTCTGCATAGAGAAATAATAACCCTGGAAAGTTTTTTTTCTCCAAGAGGGAAAAAGCTAGGAGGCTGAAACTCTGCAGGTGTGTAGGGTACTATCCACCCTACAAAGGGTAGGGCAATCCTGGTTCTGGCTTAACTGCCAGTTTCAGTATGACCGTTTATTGGTTTTAGCTTTCCCTATGCCTTTCAAGCATGTTTCTGCATAGAGAAAAAATAACCCTGGAAAGTTGTTTTTCTCCAAGAGGCAGTTAAGCCAGAACCAGGATTGCCCTACCCTTTGTAGGGTAGATAGTACCCTACACACCTGCAGAGTTTCAGCCTCCTAGCTTTTTCCCTCTTGGAGAAAAACAACTTTCCAGGGTTATTTTTTCTCTATGCAGAAACATGCTTGAAATGCATAGGAAAGCTAAAAACAATAAACGGTCATACTGAAACTGGCAGTTAAGCCAGAACCAGGATTGCCCTACCCCTTTGTAGGGTGGATAGTACCCTACACACCTGCAGAGTTTCAGCCTCCTAGCTTTTTTTCCTCTTGGAGAAAAACAACTTTCCAGGGTTATTTTTTCTCTATGCAGAAACATGCTTGAAATGCATAGGAAAAGCTATAAACAATAAACGGTCATACTGAAACTGGCAGTTAAGCCAGAACCAGGATTGCCCTACCCCTTTGTAGGGTGGATAGTACCCTACACACCTGCAGAGTTTCAGCCTCCTAGCTTTTCCCTCTTGGAGAAAAACAACTTTCCAGGGTTATTTTTCTCTATGCAGAAACATGCTTGAAATGCATAGGGAAAGCTAAAAAAATAAACGGTCATACTGAAACTGGCAGTTAAGCCAGAACCAGGATTGCCCTACCCCTTTGTAGGGTGGATAGTACCCTACACACCTGCAGAGTTTCAGCCTCCTAGCTTTTTCCCTCTTGGAGAAAAACAACTTTCCAGGGTTATTTTTTCTCTATGCAGAAACATGCTTGAAATGCATAGGGAAAGCTAAAACAATAAACGGTCATACTGAAACTGGCAGTTAAGCCAGAACCAGGATTGCCCTACCCCTTTGTAGGGTGGATAGTACCCTACACACCTGCAGAGTTTCAGCCTCCTAGCTTTTTCCCTCTTGGAGAAAAACAACTTTCCAGGGTTATTTTTCTCTATGCAGAAACATGCTTGAAATGCATAGGGAAAGCTAAAAAAATAAACGGTCATACTGAAACTGGCAGTTAAGCCAGAACCAGGATTGCCCTACCCCTTTGTAGGGTGGATAGTACCCTACACACCTGCAGAGTTTCAGCCTCCTAGCTTTTTCCCTCTTGGAGAAAAACAACTTTCCAGGGTTATTTTTTCTCTATGCAGAAACATGCTTGAAATGCATAGGAATAGCTAAAACAATAAACGGTCATACTGAAACTGGCAGTTAAGCCAGAACCAGGATTGCCCTACCCCTTTGTAGGGTGGATAGTACCCTACACACCTGCAGAGTTTCAGCCTCCTAGCTTTTTCCCTCTTGGAGAAAAACAACTTTCCAGGGTTATTTTTCTCTATGCAGAAACATGCTTGAAATGCATAGGGAAAGCTAAAAAAATAAACGGTCATACTGAAACTGGCAGTTAAGCCAGAACCAGGATTGCCCTACCCCTTTGTAGGGTGGATAGTACCCTACACACCTGCAGAGTTTCAGCCTCCTAGCTTTTTCCCTCTTGGAGAAAAACAACTTTCCAGGGTTATTTTTTCTCTATGCAGAAACATGCTTGAAATGCATAGGGAAAGCTTAAAACAATAAACGGTCATACTGAAACTGGCAGTTAAGCCAGAACCAGGATTGCCCTACCCCTTTGTAGGGTGGATAGTACCCTACACACCTGCAGAGTTTCAGCCTCCTAGCTTTTTCCCTCTTGGAGAAAAACAACTTTCCAGGGTTATTTTTTCTCTATGCAGAAACATGCTTGAAATGCATAGGGAAAGCTAAAACAATAAACGGTCATACTGAAACTGGCAGTTAAGCCAGAACCAGGATTGCCCTACCCCTTTGTAGGGTGGATAGTACCCTACACACCTGCAGAGTTTCAGCCTCCTAGCTTTTTCCCTCTTGGAGAAAAACAACTTTCCAGAGGTATTTTTTTTCTCTATGCAGAAACATGCTTGAAATGCATAGGAAAGCTAAAACAATAAACGGTCATACTGAAACTGGCAGTTAAGCCAGAACCAGGATTGCCCTACCCCTTTGTAGGGTGGATAGTACCCTACACACCTGCAGAGTTTCAGCCTCCTAGCTTTTTCCTCTTGGAGAAAAACAACTTTCCAGGGTTATTTTTTCTCTATGCAGAAACATGCTTGAAATGCATAGGGAAAGCTAAAACAATAAACGGTCATACTGAAACTGGCAGTTAAGCCAGAACCAGGATTGCCCTACCCCTTTGTAGGGTGGATAGTACCCTACACACCTGCAGAGTTTCAGCCTCCTAGCTTTTTCCCTCTTGGAGAAAAACAACTTTCCAGGGTTATTTTTCTCTATGCAGAAACATGCTTGAAATGCATAGGGAAAGCTAAAAAAATAAACGGTCATACTGAAACTGGCAGTTAAGCCAGAACCAGGATTGCCCTACCCCTTTGTAGGGTGGATAGTACCCTACACACCTGCAGAGTTTCAGCCTCCTAGCTTTTTCCCTCTTGGAGAAAAACAACTTTCCAGGGTTATTTTTTCTCTATGCAGAAACATGCTTGAAATGCATAGGGAAAGCTAAAACAATAAACGGTCATACTGAAACTGGCAGTTAAGCCAGAACCAGGATTGCCCTACCCCTTTGTAGGGTGGATAGTACCCTACACACCTGCAGAGTTTCAGCCTCCTAGCTTTTTCCCTCTTGGAGAAAAACAACTTTCCAGGGTTATTTTTTCTCTATGCAGAAACATGCTTGAAATGCATAGGAACAGCTACAAACAATAAACGGTCATACTGAAACTGGCAGTTAAGCCAGAACCAGGATTGCCCTACCCCTTTGTAGGGTGGATAGTACCCTACACACCTGCAGAGTTTCAGCCTCCTAGCTTTTTCCCTCTTGGAGAAAAACAACTTTCCAGGGTTATTTTTTCTCTATGCAGAAACATGCTTGAAATGCATAGGGAAAGCTAAAACAATAAACGGTCATACTGAAACTGGCAGTTAAGCCAGAACCAGGATTGCCCTACCCCTTTGTAGGGTGGATAGTACCCTACACACCTGCAGAGTTTCAGCCTCCTAGCTTTTTCCCTCTTGGAGAAAAACAACTTTCCAGGGTTATTTTTTCTCTATGCAGAAACATGCTTGAAATGCATAGGGAAAGCTAAAACAATAAACGGTCATACTGAAACTGGCAGTTAAGCCAGAACCAGGATTGCCCTACCCCTTTGTAGGGTGGATAGTACCCTACACACCTGCAGAGTTTCAGCCTCCTAGCTTTTTCCCTCTTGGAGAAAAACAACTTTCCAGGGTTATTTTTCTCTAAGCAGAAACATGCTTGAAATGCATAGGGAAAGCTAAAACAATAAACGGTCATACTGAAACTGGCAGTTAAGCCAGAACCAGGATTGCCCTACCCCTTTGTAGGGTGGATAGTACCCTACACACCTGCAGAGTTTCAGCCTCCTAGCTTTTTCCTCTTGGAGAAAAACAACTTTCCAGGGTTATTTTTCTCTATGCAGAAACATGCTTGAAATGCATAGGGAAAGCTAAAAACAATAAACGGTCATACTGAAACTGGCAGTTAAGCCAGAACCAGGATTGCCCTACCCCTTTGTAGGGTGGATAGTACCCTACACACCTGCAGAGTTTCAGCCTCCTAGCTTTTTCCCTCTTGGAGAAAAACAACTTTCCAGGGTTATTTTTTCTCTATGCAGAAACATGCTTGAAATGCATAGGGAAAGCTAAAACAATAAACGGTCATACTGAAACTGGCAGTTAAGCCAGAACCAGGATTGCCCTACCCCTTTGTAGGGTGGATAGTACCCTACACACCTGCAGAGTTTCAGCCTCCTAGCTTTTTCCCTCTTGGAGAAAAACAACTTTCCAGGGTTATTTTTTCTCTATGCAGAAACATGCTTGAAATGCATAGGGAAAGCTAAAAACAATAAACGGTCATACTGAAACTGGCAGTTAAGCCAGAACCAGGATTGCCCTACCCCTTTGTAGGGTGGATAGTACCCTACACACCTGCAGAGTTTCAGCCTCCTAGCTTTTTCCCTCTTGGAGAAAAACAACTTTCCAGGGTTATTTTTTCTCTATGCAGAAACATGCTTGAAATGCATAGGAAAAGCTAAAAGCAATAAACGGTCATACTGAAACTGGCAGTTAAGCCAGAACCAGGATTGCCCTACCCCTTAGTAGGGTGGATAGTAGCCTACACACCTGCAGAGTTTCAGCCTCCTAGCTGTTTCCTCTTGGAGAAAAACAACTTTCCAGGGTTATTTTTTCTCTATGCAGAAACATGCTTGAAATGCATAGGGAAAGCTAAAACAATAAACGGTCATACTGAAACTGGCAGTTAAGCCAGAACCAGGATTGCCCTACCCCTTTGTAGGGTGGATAGTACCCTACACACCTGCAGAGTTTCAGCCTCCTAGCTTTTTCCTCTTGGAGAAAAACAACTTTCCAGGTATTTTTTTTCTCTATGCAGAAACATGCTTGAAATGCATAGGGAAAGCTAAAAACAATAAACGGTCATACTGAAACTGGCAGTTAAGCCAGAACCAGGATTGCCCTACCCCTTTGTAGGGTGGATAGTACCCTACACACCTGCAGAGTTTCAGCCTCCTAGCTTTTTCCCTCTTGGAGAAAAACAACTTTCCAGGGTTATTTTTCTCTATGCAGAAACATGCTTGAAATGCATAGGGAAAGCTAAAAAAATAAACGGTCATACTGAAACTGGCAGTTAAGCCAGAACCAGGATTGCCCTACCCCTTTGTAGGGTGGATAGTACCCTACACACCTGCAGAGTTTCAGCCTCCTAGCTTTTTCCCTCTTGGAGAAAAACAACTTTCCAGGGTTATTTTTTCTCTATGCAGAAACATGCTTGAAATGCATAGGGAAAGCTAAAAACAATAAACGGTCATACTGAAACTGGCAGTTAAGCCAGAACCAGGATTGCCCTACCCCTTTGTAGGGTGGATAGTACCCTACACACCTGCAGAGTTTCAGCCTCCTAGCTTTTTCCCTCTTGGAGAAAAACAACTTTCCAGGGTTATTTTTTCTCTATGCAGAAACATGCTTGAAATGCATAGGGAAAGCTAAAAACAATAAACGGTCATACTGAAACTGGCAGTTAAGCCAGAACCAGGATTGCCCTACCCCTTTGTAGGGTGGATAGTACCCTACACACCTGCAGAGTTTCAGCCTCCTAGCTTTTTCCCTCTTGGAGAAAAACAACTTTCCAGGGTTATTTTTCTCTATGCAGAAACATGCTTGAAATGCATAGGGAAAGCTAAAAAAATAAACGGTCATACTGAAACTGGCAGTTAAGCCAGAACCAGGATTGCCCTACCCCTTTGTAGGGTGGATAGTACCCTACACACCTGCAGAGTTTCAGCCTCCTAGCTTTTTCCCTCTTGGAGAAAAACAACTTTCCAGGGTTATTTTTTCTCTATGCAGAAACATGCTTGAAATGCATAGGGAAAGCTAAAACAATAAACGGTCATACTGAAACTGGCAGTTAAGCCAGAACCAGGATTGCCCTACCCCTTTGTAGGGTGGATAGTACCCTACACACCTGCAGAGTTTCAGCCTCCTAGCTTTTTCCCTCTTGGAGAAAAACAACTTTCCAGGGTTATTTTTTCTCTATGCAGAAACATGCTTGAAATGCATAGGAACAGGCTAAAACAATAAACGGTCATACTGAAACTGGCAGTTAAGCCAGAACCAGGATTGCCCTACCCCTTTGTAGGGTGGATAGTACCCTACACACCTGCAGAGTTTCAGCCTCCTAGCTTTTTCCTCTTGGAGAAAAACAACTTTCCAGGGTTATTTTTTCTCTATGCAGAAACATGCTTGAAATGCATAGGGAAAGCTAAAACAATAAACGGTCATACTGAAACTGGCAGTTAAGCCAGAACCAGGATTGCCCTACCCCTTTGTAGGGTGGATAGTACCCTACACACCTGCAGAGTTTCAGCCTCCTAGCTTTTTCCCTCTTGGAGAAAAACAACTTTCCAGGGTTATTTTTTCTCTATGCAGAAACATGCTTGAAATGCATAGGGAAAGCTAAAAACAATAAACGGTCATACTGAAACTGGCAGTTAAGCCAGAACCAGGATTGCCCTACCCCTTTGTAGGGTGGATAGTACCCTACACACCTGCAGAGTTTCAGCCTCCTAGCTTTTTCCCTCTTGGAGAAAAACAACTTTCCAGGGTTATTTTTTCTCTATGCAGAAACATGCTTGAAATGCATAGGAAAAGCTAAAAGCAATAAACGGTCATACTGAAACTGGCAGTTAAGCCAGAACCAGGATTGCCCTACCCCTTAGTAGGGTGGATAGTACCCTACACACCTGCAGAGTTTCAGCCTCCTAGCTTTTTCCCTCTTGGAGAAAAACAACTTTCCAGGGTTATTTTTCCTCTATGCAGAAACATGCTTGAAATGCATAGGGAAAGCTAAAGACAATAAACGGTCATACTGAAACTGGCAGTTAAGCCAGAACCAGGATTGCCCTACCCCTTTGTAGGGTGGATAGTACCCTACACACCTGCAGAGTTTCAGCCTCCTAGCTTTTTCCCTCTTGGAGAAAAACAACTTTCCAGGGTTATTTTTTCTCTATGCAGAAACATGCTTGAAATGCATAGGGAAAGCTAAAACAATAAACGGTCATACTGAAACTGGCAGTTAAGCCAGAACCAGGATTGCCCTACCCCTTTGTAGGGTGGATAGTACCCTACACACCTGCAGAGTTTCAGCCTCCTAGCTTTTTCCCTCTTGGAGAAAAACAACTTTCCAGGGTTATTTTTTCTCTATGCAGAAACATGCTTGAAATGCATAGGGAAAGCTAAAACAATAAACGGTCATACTGAAACTGGCAGTTAAGCCAGAACCAGGATTGCCCTACCCCTTTGTAGGGTGGATAGTACCCTACACACCTGCAGAGTTTCAGCCTCCTAGCTTTTTCCCTCTTGGAGAAAAACAACTTTCCAGGGTTATTTTTTCTCTATGCAGAAACATGCTTGAAATGCATAGGGAAAGCTAAAAACAATAAACGGTCATACTGAAACTGGCAGTTAAGCCAGAACCAGGATTGCCCTACCCCTTTGTAGGGTGGATAGTACCCTACACACCTGCAGAGTTTCAGCCTCCTAGCTTTTTCCCTCTTGGAGAAAAACAACTTTCCACAGGTATTTTTTTCTCTATGCAGAAACATGCTTGAAATGCAAAAAGAAAGCTAAAAACAATAAACGGTCATACTGAAACTGGCAGTTAAGCCAGAACCAGGATTGCCCTACCCCTTTGTAGGGTGGATAGTACCCTACACACCTGCAGAGTTTCAGCCTCCTAGCTTTTTCCCTCTTGGAGAAAAACAACTTTCCAGGGTTATTTTTCTCTATGCAGAAACATGCTTGAAATGCATAGGGAAAGCTAAAAACAATAAACGGTCATACTGAAACTGGCAGTTAAGCCAGAACCAGGATTGCCCTACCCCTTTGTAGGGTGGATAGTACCCTACACACCTGCAGAGTTTCAGCCTCCTAGCTTTTTCCTCTTGGAGAAAAACAACTTTCCAGGGTTATTTTTTCTCTATGCAGAAACATGCTTGAAATGCATAGGGAAAGCTAAAAACAATAAACGGTCATACTGAAACTGGCAGTTAAGCCAGAACCAGGATTGCCCTACCCCTTTGTAGGGTGGATAGTACCCTACACACCTGCAGAGTTTCAGCCTCCTAGCTTTTTCCCTCTTGGAGAAAAACAACTTTCCAGGGTTATTTTTTCTCTATGCAGAAACATGCTTGAAATGCATAGGGAAAGCTAAAACAATAAACGGTCATACTGAAACTGGCAGTTAAGCCAGAACCAGGATTGCCCTACCCCTTTGTAGGGTGGATAGTACCCTACACACCTGCAGAGTTTCAGCCTCCTAGCTTTTTCCCTCTTGGAGAAAAACAACTTTCCAGGGTTATTTTTTCTCTATGCAGAAACATGCTTGAAATGCATAGGGAAAGCTGAAAACAATAAACGGTCATACTGAAACTGGCAGTTAAGCCAGAACCAGGATTGCCCTACCCCTTTGTAGGGTGGATAGTACCCTACACACCTGCAGAGTTTCAGCCTCCTAGCTTTTTCCTCTTGGAGAAAAACAACTTTCCAGGGTTATTTTTTCTCTATGCAGAAACATGCTTGAAATGCATAGGAACAGCTAAAACAATAAACGGTCATACTGAAACTGGCAGTTAAGCCAGAACCAGGATTGCCCTACCCCTTTGTAGGGTGGATAGTACCCTACACACCTGCAGAGTTTCAGCCTCCTAGCTTTTTCCCTCTTGGAGAAAAACAACTTTCCAGGGTTATTTTTCTCTATGCAGAAACATGCTTGAAATGCATAGGGAAAGCTAAAAAAATAAACGGTCATACTGAAACTGGCAGTTAAGCCAGAACCAGGATTGCCCTACCCCTTTGTAGGGTGGATAGTACCCTACACACCTGCAGAGTTTCAGCCTCCTAGCTTTTTCCCTCTTGGAGAAAAACAACTTTCCAGGGTTATTTTTTCTCTATGCAGAAACATGCTTGAAATGCATAGGGAAAGCTAAAACAATAAACGGTCATACTGAAACTGGCAGTTAAGCCAGAACCAGGATTGCCCTACCCCTTTGTAGGGTGGATAGTACCCTACACACCTGCAGAGTTTCAGCCTCCTAGCTTTTTCCCTCTTGGAGAAAAACAACTTTCCAGGGTTATTTTTCTCTATGCAGAAACATGCTTGAAATGCATAGGGAAAGCTAAAAAAATAAACGGTCATACTGAAACTGGCAGTTAAGCCAGAACCAGGATTGCCCTACCCCTTTGTAGGGTGGATAGTACCCTACACACCTGCAGAGTTTCAGCCTCCTAGCTTTTTCCCTCTTGGAGAAAAACAACTTTCCAGGGTTATTTTTTCTCTATGCAGAAACATGCTTGAAATGCATAGGGAAAGCTAAAACAATAAACGGTCATACTGAAACTGGCAGTTAAGCCAGAACCAGGATTGCCCTACCCCTTTGTAGGGTGGATAGTACCCTACACACCTGCAGAGTTTCAGCCTCCTAGCTTTTTCCCTCTTGGAGAAAAACAACTTTCCAGGGTTATTTTTTCTCTATGCAGAAACATGCTTGAAATGCATAGGGAAAGCTAAAACAATAAACGGTCATACTGAAACTGGCAGTTAAGCCAGAACCAGGATTGCCCTACCCCTTTGTAGGGTGGATAGTACCCTACACACCTGCAGAGTTTCAGCCTCCTAGCTTTTTCCCTCTTGGAGAAAAACAACTTTCCAGGGTTATTTTTTCTCTATGCAGAAACATGCTTGAAATGCATAGGAACAGGCTAAAACAATAAACGGTCATACTGAAACTGGCAGTTAAGCCAGAACCAGGATTGCCCTACCCCTTTGTAGGGTGGATAGTACCCTACACACCTGCAGAGTTTCAGCCTCCTAGCTTTTTCCTCTTGGAGAAAAACAACTTTCCAGGGTTATTTTTTCTCTATGCAGAAACATGCTTGAAATGCATAGGGAAAGCTAAAACAATAAACGGTCATACTGAAACTGGCAGTTAAGCCAGAACCAGGATTGCCCTACCCCTTTGTAGGGTGGATAGTACCCTACACACCTGCAGAGTTTCAGCCTCCTAGCTTTTTCCCTCTTGGAGAAAAACAACTTTCCAGGGTTATTTTTTCTATGCAGAAACATGCTTGAAATGCATAGGGAAAGCTAAAACAATAAACGGTCATACTGAAACTGGCAGTTAAGCCAGAACCAGGATTGCCCTACCCCTTTGTAGGGTGGATAGTACCCTACACACCTGCAGAGTTTCAGCCTCCTAGCTTTTTCCCTCTTGGAGAAAAACAACTTTCCAGGGTTATTTTTTCTCTATGCAGAAACATGCTTGAAATGCATAGGAAAGCTAAAAACAATAAACGGTCATACTGAAACTGGCAGTTAAGCCAGAACCAGGATTGCCCTACCCCTTTGTAGGGTGGATAGTACCCTACACACCTGCAGAGTTTCAGCCTCCTAGCTTTTTCCCTCTTGGAGAAAAACAACTTTCCAGGGTTATTTTTTCTCTATGCAGAAACATGCTTGAAATGCATAGGAACAGCTAAAACAATAAACGGTCATACTGAAACTGGCAGTTAAGCCAGAACCAGGATTGCCCTACCCCTTTGTAGGGTGGATAGTACCCTACACACCTGCAGAGTTTCAGCCTCCTAGCTTTTTCCCTCTTGGAGAAAAACAACTTTCCAGGGTTATTTTTTCTCTATGCAGAAACATGCTTGAAATGCATAGGGAAAGCTAAAACAATAAACGGTCATACTGAAACTGGCAGTTAAGCCAGAACCAGGATTGCCCTACCCCTTTGTAGGGTGGATAGTACCCTACACACCTGCAGAGTTTCAGCCTCCTAGCTTTTTCCCTCTTGGAGAAAAACAACTTTCCAGGGTTATTTTTTCTCTATGCAGAAACATGCTTGAAATGCATAGGGAAAGCTAAAACAATAAACGGTCATACTGAAACTGGCAGTTAAGCCAGAACCAGGATTGCCCTACCCCTTTGTAGGGTGGATAGTACCCTACACACCTGCAGAGTTTCAGCCTCCTAGCTTTTTCCCTCTTGGAGAAAAACAACTTTCCACAGGTATTTTTTCTCTATGCAGAAACATGCTTGAAATGCAAAAAGAAAGCTAAAACAATAAACGGTCATACTGAAACTGGCAGTTAAGCCAGAACCAGGATTGCCCTACCCCTTTGTAGGGTGGATAATACCCTACACACCTGCAGAGTTTCAGCCTCCTAGCTTTTTCCTCTTGGAGAAAAACAACTTTCCAGGGTTATTTTTTCTCTATGCAGAAACATGCTTGAAATGCATAGGGAAAGCTAAAACAATAAACGGTCATACTGAAACTGGCAGTTAAGCCAGAACCAGGATTGCCCTACCCCTTTGTAGGGTGGATAGTACCCTACACACCTGCAGAGTTTCAGCCTCCTAGCTTTTTCCCTCTTGGAGAAAAACAACTTTCCAGGGTTATTTTTTCTCTATGCAGAAACATGCTTGAAATGCATAGGGAAAGCTAAAACAATAAACGGTCATACTGAAACTGGCAGTTAAGCCAGAACCAGGATTGCCCTACCCCTTTGTAGGGTGGATAGTACCCTACACACCTGCAGAGTTTCAGCCTCCTAGCTTTTTCCCTCTTGGAGAAAAACAACTTTCCAGGGTTATTTTTTCTCTATGCAGAAACATGCTTGAAATGCAAAAAGAAAGCTAAAACAATAAACGGTCATACTGAAACTGGCAGTTAAGCCAGAACCAGGATTGCCCTACCCCTTTGTAGGGTGGATAGTACCCTACACACCTGCAGAGTTTCAGCCTCCTAGCTTTTTCCTCTTGGAGAAAAACAACTTTCCAGGGTTATTTTTTCTCTATGCAGAAACATGCTTGAAATGCATAGGGAAAGCTAAAACAATAAACGGTCATACTGAAACTGGCAGTTAAGCCAGAACCAGGATTGCCCTACCCCTTTGTAGGGTGGATAGTACCCTACACACCTGCAGAGTTTCAGCCTCCTAGCTTTTTCCCTCTTGGAGAAAAACAACTTTCCAGGGTTATTTTTTCTCTATGCAGAAACATGCTTGAAATGCATAGGGAAAGCTAAAACAATAAACGGTCATACTGAAACTGGCAGTTAAGCCAGAACCAGGATTGCCCTACCCCTTTGTAGGGTGGATAGTACCCTACACACCTGCAGAGTTTCAGCCTCCTAGCTTTTTCCCTCTTGGAGAAAAACAACTTTCCAGGGTTATTTTTTCTCTATGCAGAAACATGCTTGAAATGCATAGGGAAAGCTAAAAACAATAAACGGTCATACTGAAACTGGCAGTTAAGCCAGAACCAGGATTGCCCTACCCCTTTGTAGGGTGGATAGTACCCTACACACCTGCAGAGTTTCAGCCTCCTAGCTTTTTCCCTCTTGGAGAAAAACAACTTTCCAGGGTTATTTTTCTCTATGCAGAAACATGCTTGAAATGCATAGGGAAAGCTAAAAACAATAAACGGTCATACTGAAACTGGCAGTTAAGCCAGAACCAGGATTGCCCTACCCCTTTGTAGGGTGGATAGTACCCTACACACCTGCAGAGTTTCAGCCTCCTAGCTTTTTCCCTCTTGGAGAAAACAACTTTCCACAGGTATTTTTTCTCTATGCAGAAACATGCTTGAAATGCAAAAAGAAAGCTAAAAACAATAAACGGTCATACTGAAACTGGCAGTTAAGCCAGAACCAGGATTGCCCTACCCCTTTGTAGGGTGGATAATACCCTACACACCTGCAGAGTTTCAGCCTCCTAGCTTTTTCCCTCTTGGAGAAAAACAACTTTCCAGGGTTATTTTTTCTCTATGCAGAAACATGCTTGAAATGCATAGGGAAAGCTAAAAACAATAAACGGTCATACTGAAACTGGCAGTTAAGCCAGAACCAGGATTGCCCTACCCCTTTGTAGGGTGGATAGTACCCTACACACCTGCAGAGTTTCAGCCTCCTAGCTTTTTCCCTCTTGGAGAAAAACAACTTTCCAGGGTTATTTTTTCTCTATGCAGAAACATGCTTGAAATGCATAGGGAAAGCTAAAACAATAAACGGTCATACTGAAACTGGCAGTTAAGCCAGAACCAGGATTGCCCTACCCCTTTGTAGGGTGGATAGTACCCTACACACCTGCAGAGTTTCAGCCTCCTAGCTTTTTCCCTCTTGGAGAAAAACAACTTTCCACAGGTATTTTTTCTCTATGCAGAAACATGCTTGAAATGCAAAAGAAAGCTAAAACAATAAACGGTCATACTGAAACTGGCAGTTAAGCCAGAACCAGGATTGCCCTACCCCTTTGTAGGGTGGATAATACCCTACACACCTGCAGAGTTTCAGCCTCCTAGCTTTTTCCCTCTTGGAGAAAAACAACTTTCCAGGGTTATTTTTTCTCTATGCAGAAACATGCTTGAAATGCATAGGGAAAGCTAAAACAATAAACGGTCATACTGAAACTGGCAGTTAAGCCAGAACCAGGATTGCCCTACCCCTTTGTAGGGTGGATAGTACCCTACACACCTGCAGAGTTTCAGCCTCCTAGCTTTTTCCCTCTTGGAGAAAAACAACTTTCCAGGGTTATTTTTTCTCTATGCAGAAACATGCTTGAAATGCATAGGGAAAGCTAAAACAATAAACGGTCATACTGAAACTGGCAGTTAAGCCAGAACCAGGATTGCCCTACCCCTTTGTAGGGTGGATAGTACCCTACACACCTGCAGAGTTTCAGCCTCCTAGCTTTTTCCCTCTTGGAGAAAAAACAACTTTCCAGGGTTATTTTTTCTCTATGCAGAAACATGCTTGAAATGCATAGGGAAAGCTAAAACAATAAACGGTCATACTGAAACTGGCAGTTAAGCCAGAACCAGGATTGCCCTACCCCTTTGTAGGGTGGATAGTACCCTACACACCTGCAGAGTTTCAGCCTCCTAGCTTTTTCCCTCTTGGAGAAAAACAACTTTCCAGGGTTATTTTTCTCTATGCAGAAACATGCTTGAAATGCATAGGGAAAGCTAAAACAATAAACGGTCATACTGAAACTGGCAGTTAAGCCAGAACCAGGATTGCCCTACCCCTTTGTAGGGTGGATAGTACCCTACACACCTGCAGAGTTTCAGCCTCCTAGCTTTTTCCCTCTTGGAGAAAAACAACTTTCCAGGGTTATTTTTTCTCTATGCAGAAACATGCTTGAAATGCATAGGGAAAGCTAAAACAATAAACGGTCATACTGAAACTGGCAGTTAAGCCAGAACCAGGATTGCCCTACCCCTTTGTAGGGTGGATAGTACCCTACACACCTGCAGAGTTTCAGCCTCCTAGCTTTTTCCCTCTTGGAGAAAAACAACTTTCCAGGGTTATTTTTTCTCTATGCAGAAACATGCTTGAAATGCATAGGGAAAGCTAAAACAATAAACGGTCATACTGAAACTGGCAGTTAAGCCAGAACCAGGATTGCCCTACCCCTTTGTAGGGTGGATAGTACCCTACACACCTGCAGAGTTTCAGCCTCCTAGCTTTTTCCCTCTTGGAGAAAAACAACTTTCCAGGGTTATTTTTTCTCTATGCAGAAACATGCTTGAAATGCATAGGGAAAGCTAAAACAATAAACGGTCATACTGAAACTGGCAGTTAAGCCAGAACCAGGATTGCCCTACCCCTTTGTAGGGTGGATAGTACCCTACACACCTGCAGAGTTTCAGCCTCCTAGCTTTTTCCCTCTTGGAGAAACACAACTTTCCACAGGTATTTTTTCTCTATGCAGAAACATGCTTGAAATGCAAAAAGAAAGCTAAAAACAATAAACGGTCATACTGAAACTGGCAGTTAAGCCAGAACCAGGATTGCCCTACCCCTTTGTAGGGTGGATAGTACCCTACACACCTGCATAGTTTCAGCCTCCTAGCTTTTTCCCTCTTGGAGAAAACAACTTTCCAGGGTTATTTTTTCTCTATGCAGAAACATGCTTGAAATGCGTAGAGAAAGCTAAAAACAATAAACGGTCATACTGAAACTGGCAGTTAAGCCAGAACCAGGATTGCCCTACCCCTTTGTAGGGTGGATAGTACCCTACACACCTGCAGAGTTTCAGCCTCCTAGCTTTTTCCCTCTTGGAGAAAAACAACTTTCCAGGGTTATTTTTTTCTATGCAGAAACATGCTTGAAATGCATAGGGAAAGCTAAAAACAATAAACGGTCATACTGAAACTGGCAGTTAAGCCAGAACCAGGATTGCCCTACCCCTTTGTAGGGTGGATAGTACCCTACACACCTGCAGAGTTTCAGCCTCCTAGCTTTTTCCCTCTTGGAGAAAAACAACTTTCCAGGGTTATTTTTTCTCTATGCAGAAACATGCTTGAAATGCATAGGGAAAGCTAAAACAATAAACGGTCATACTGAAACTGGCAGTTAAGCCAGAACCAGGATTGCCCTACCCCTTTGTAGGGTGGATAGTACCCTACACACCTGCAGAGTTTCAGCCTCCTAGCTTTTTCCCTCTTGGAGAAAAACAACTTTCCAGGGTTATTTTTTCTCTATGCAGAAACATGCTTGAAATGCATAGGGAAAGCTAAAACAATAAACGGTCATACTGAAACTGGCAGTTAAGCCAGAACCAGGATTGCCCTACCCCTTTGTAGGGTGGATAGTACCCTACACACCTGCAGAGTTTCAGCCTCCTAGCTTTTTCCCTCTTGGAGAAAAACAACTTTCCAGGGTTATTTTTCTCTATGCAGAAACATGCTTGAAATGCATAGGGAAAGCTAAAAAAATAAACGGTCATACTGAAACTGGCAGTTAAGCCAGAACCAGGATTGCCCTACCCCTTTGTAGGGTGGATAGTACCCTACACACCTGCAGAGTTTCAGCCTCCTAGCTTTTTCCCTCTTGGAGAAAAACAACTTTCCAGGGTTATTTTTTCTCTATGCAGAAACATGCTTGAAATGCATAGGAAAAGCTAAAAACAATAAACGGTCATACTGAAACTGGCAGTTAAGCCAGAACCAGGATTGCCCTACCCCTTTGTAGGGTGGATAGTACCCTACACACCTGCAGAGTTTCAGCCTCCTAGCTTTTTCCCTCTTGGAGAAAAACAACTTTCCACAGGTATTATTTTTCTCTATGCAGAAACATGCTTGAAATGCAAAAAGAAAGCTAAAAACAATAAACGGTCATACTGAAACTGGCAGTTAAGCCAGAACCAGGATTGCCCTACCCCTTTGTAGGGTGGATAATACCCTACACACCTGCAGAGTTTCAGCCTCCTAGCTTTTTCCTCTTGGAGAAAACAACTTTCCAGGGTTATTTTTTCTCTATGCAGAAACATGCTTGAAATGCATAGGGAAAGCTAAAAACAATAAACGGTCATACTGAAACTGGCAGTTAAGCCAGAACCAGGATTGCCCTACCCCTTTGTAGGGTGGATAGTACCCTACACACCTGCAGAGTTTCAGCCTCCTAGCTTTTTCCCTCTTGGAGAAAAACAACTTTCCAGGGTTATTTTTTCTCTATGCAGAAACATGCTTGAAATGCATAGGGAAAGCTAAAACAATAAACGGTCATACTGAAACTGGCAGTTAAGCCAGAACCAGGATTGCCCTACCCCTTTGTAGGGTGGATAGTACCCTACACACCTGCAGAGTTTCAGCCTCCTAGCTTTTTCCCTCTTGGAGAAAACAACTTTCCACAGGTATTTTTTTCTCTATGCAGAAACATGCTTGAAATGCAAAAGAAAGCTAAAAACAATAAACGGTCATACTGAAACTGGCAGTTAAGCCAGAACCAGGATTGCCCTACCCCTTTGTAGGGTGGATAGTACCCTACACACCTGCAGAGTTTCAGCCTCCTAGCTTTTCCCTCTTGGAGAAAAAACAACTTTCCAGGGTTATTATATCTCTATGCAGAAACATGCTTGAAATGCATACTGAAAGCTAAAAACAATAAACGGTCATACTGAAACTGGCAGTTAAGCCAGAACCAGGATTGCCCTACCCCTTTGTAGGGTGGATAGTACCCTACACACCTGCAGAGTTTCAGCCTCCTAGCTTTTTCCCTCTTGGAGAAAAACAACTTTCCAGGGTTATTTTTTCTCTATGCAGAAACATGCTTGAAATGCATAAGGAAAGCTAAAAGCAATAAACGGTCATACTGAAACTGGCAGTTAAGCCAGAACCAGGATTGCCCTACCCCTTTGTAGGGTGGATAGTACCCTACACACCTGCAGAGTTTCAGCCTCCTAGCTTTTTCCCTCTTGGAGAAAAACAACTTTCCAGGGTTATTTTTTCTCTATGCAGAAACATGCTTGAAATGCATAGGGAAAGCTAAAAACAATAAACGGTCATACTGAAACTGGCAGTTAAGCCAGAACCAGGATTGCCCTACCCCTTTGTAGGGTGGATAGTACCCTACACACCTGCAGAGTTTCAGCCTCCTAGCTTTTTCCCTCTTGGAGAAAAACAACTTTCCAGGGTTATTTTTCTCTATGCAGAAACATGCTTGAAATGCATAGGGAAAGCTAAAAAAATAAACGGTCATACTGAAACTGGCAGTTAAGCCAGAACCAGGATTGCCCTACCCCTTTGTAGGGTGGATAGTACCCTACACACCTGCAGAGTTTCAGCCTCCTAGCTTTTTCCCTCTTGGAGAAAAACAACTTTCCAGGGTTATTTTTTCTCTATGCAGAAACATGCTTGAAATGCATAGGGAAAGCTAAAACAATAAACGGTCATACTGAAACTGGCAGTTAAGCCAGAACCAGGATTGCCCTACCCCTTTGTAGGGTGGATAGTACCCTACACACCTGCAGAGTTTCAGCCTCCTAGCTTTTTCCCTCTTGGAGAAAAACAACTTTCCAGGGTTATTTTTCTCTATGCAGGAACATGCTTGAAATGCATAGGAAAGCTAAAAACAATAAACGGTCATACTGAAACTGGCAGTTAAGCCAGAACCAGGATTGCCCTACCCCTTTGTAGGGTGGATAGTACCCTACACACCTGCAGAGTTTCAGCCTCCTAGCTTTTTCCCTCTTGGAGAAAAACAACTTTCCAGGGTTATTTTTCTCTATGCAGAAACATGCTTGAAATGCATAGGGAAAGCTAAAAACAATAAACGGTCATACTGAAACTGGCAGTTAAGCCAGAACCAGGATTGCCCTACCCCTTTGTAGGGTGGATAGTACCCTACACACCTGCAGAGTTTCAGCCTCCTAGCTTTTTCCCTCTTGGAGAAAAACAACTTTCCAGGGTTATTTTTTCTCTATGCAGAAACATTCTTGAAATGCATAGGAAAAGCTAAAAAAATAAACGGTCATACTGAAACTGGCAGTTAAGCCAGAACCAGGATTGCCCTACCCCTTTGTAGGGTGGATAGTACCCTACACACCTGCAGAGTTTCAGCCTCCTAGCTTTTTCCCTCTTGGAGAAAAACAACTTTCCAGGGTTATTTTTCTCTATGCAGAAACATGCTTGAAATGCATAGGGAAAGCTAAAAGCAATAAACGGTCATACTGAAACTGGCAGTTAAGCCAGAACCAGGATTGCCCTACCCCTTTGTAGGGTGGATAGTACCCTACACACCTGCAGAGTTTCAGCCTCCTAGCTTTTTCCCTCTTGGAGAAAACAACTTTCCAGGGTTATTTTTCTCTATGCAGAAACATGCTTGAAATGCATAGGGAAAGCTAAAACAATAAACGGTCATACTGAAACTGGCAGTTAAGCCAGAACCAGGATTGCCCTACCCCTTTGTAGGGTGGATAGTACCCTACACACCTGCAGAGTTTCAGCCTCCTAGCTTTTTCCCTCTTGGAGAAAACAACTTTCCAGGGTTATTTTTTCTCTATGCAGAAACATGCTTGAAATGCATAGGAAAGCTAAAAACAATAAACGGTCATACTGAAACTGGCAGTTAAGCCAGAACCAGGATTGCCCTACCCCTTTGTAGGGTGGATAGTACCCTACACACCTGCAGAGTTTCAGCCTCCTAGCTTTTTCCCTCTTGGAGAAAAACAACTTTCCAGGGTTATTTTTTCTCTATGCAGAAACATGCTTGAAATGCATAGGGAAAGCTAAAACAATAAACGGTCATACTGAAACTGGCAGTTAAGCCAGAACCAGGATTGCCCTACCCCTTTGTAGGGTGGATAGTACCCTACACACCTGCAGAGTTTCAGCCTCCTAGCTTTTTCCCTCTTGGAGAAAAACAACTTTCCAGGGTTATTTTTCTCTATGCAGAAACATGCTTGAAATGCATAGGAAAGCTAAAACAATAAACGGTCATACTGAAACTGGCAGTT
>NC_056746.1:864592-874592 GCF_019279795.1 Protopterus annectens
AAAACTCTCTTTATTTTAAAAAATTTTTGGTTTATACACAGAAGTTTTTTTCTCTGCAGAAAATTGCAACAATATTGAATAAAACTAGTCATAATTGTTGGAGATGTGATGAGAGTCTCTGTGCAGATTGGATACATATGTGCCTTGAATGTAAAATGATTGTTCCTTTTTGGCTGAAATTTAGAGATTTTACAAAGGCATTGTGGACAGACAAATGCATAATTACAGATACACTTTTATTACTCAATGTCCCAATATCAGATTGTATACCAAAGTCACAAATACATCTTTTATGGTCCATCTTGGCAATAGCAAGGAAAGTTATTACTTCAAATTGGAAAAGTAAAGTGACTGTCTCTTTTACTGAGTTTATACTATTGGCCACGACAGTATGTAACAGAGAACTTGAAACTCTTAACTATAAGTTATATGGGTTTGCATCAAGATCTAAGGATGTAATGGTGCCCCTCTACTCTTCCCTCATCAGACCCATTATTGAGTACAATGCACCAATTGGAATGTGCCTGGCTAGACATCTCCAGCAGCTGGAGAGACCACAGAGGTTCCTAACCAAGAGGATTACTGGCCTCAAACAGTTGCCCTATGCAGCACGATTGAAAAAGCTAAAACTGTTCTCTGTTGCATACCGCCTTCTCAGAGGCGATCTCTGTCTAACTGAAGCCATGTCCAACCCAGAATTGTTGAACATGCTCCATCTTAGCAAAACCAAATCTACTCGAGCTACACGCTCTAGGGATATAAACCTCAACACAACAATGAATAGAACATGCTGGAGGGATAGATTATCTTCGCAGAGACTTCCCTTACTATGGAACAGGGTCCCAATCTACATAAGACAGAGCCCCTCACTATCACTCTTCAAGAGGAACCTTGATGAGTGGATGGGTAACAGAAAGTTCACACCGGGGATCACACCAACAGCACTACTAGATAGGGGGAAGGGTACTAGCTGCTAGTACAAGGGTCTAGGGAACTACTAAAGGGGAGGTGAATTTTGACATGCTGGGCTAATATATGCCTTCGGGCAGATAGCCCAGTACCAACCTATGAACTTATGAACCTATAAAACAACAAGAATGACCCACAGAAAGTTATCTTGGTTGAAATTAAAAAAAATTATTAGACAAAATATAATATGTTGAACAAAGCTGTTTTAGTTATGAGCATTTTGTATATAATTGTACATAGTTGAGTATTTCATGTCATGTTAATGAATAATTATCTGTATAATGTAATAATTTCTTGATCTATGAAAATCAATAAAACAGTGTAAAAAAATGTGGAACAGTATGTAAAACACAGCTTACAAAAAGGGGTTGGATGGTTAAAATGTATTACTTTATAGTCATGAAAAGTTATCTTGATGAATTAATATAATTCAGTATTATTTACCATGGATATCAGTTAAATATATTTTCACTGAATGTGTGACAGACCCTTTCAATGGGGAAGAAGGCGGGCTTTAAAGACTCAAAATGGGGAATGAAATTTGTAATAAAAGGTAGTTTCAACACTTCTCCAAAGACATTTGAAATAACTTTGTTTTTATATTCAACATATTAGAAATTTTCCCCAGTATGTGTAAAAATGTCAAAAAATGGACATTGAACATATTATTAAAATCTAACATCTTAAAAAAACATCCAATAATATATTATATTTCACAGAAATGACAGGTCATGTGTAGCACTCATGTCTTTAATCATCAGTTTTTCCCCCTGTTACCTTTTCTATTTTGTGATTTTCCAAATTATTCTCAAAAACCCCAAATAAATTTCTTTATTCTGTTTGATTACTTCTGAATATGCATATTTTTTAGTGCCCTTCTTTTCAACTTTTGCACATTTTTTAGAATGGTTAAATTGCATAACAAAAGATTAAAATAATTCCTCTGTAAAGTGAATTTCTTGGCTATATTTCAATGCTTAAAATCTGTTTTTTCTGCTTGTAATTTATTAGATGCATCCTGATACCATGAGGTCACCACTAACCTTTATTTTTTTTTAGTATGTCAGATTTTGTTTTTTTTTCTTGTCACCCATAGATTCATTTAAATACATTTAGTTCATTCATTTATTTAAACAATATTCTTGAAACTCATTGCTCTACATACATCAAGTACTGTCAAGTCAGTCACTTAATTGTGTGTTTTTTTAAATTTTCTGATTAAGACAATTTCTTATTAAGGATTATGACATTATCAAATTTGCAGTCTTGTAGTCTGTGCTTCAAATCAGTCAAATAAGCAACTGATGACTACTGATTTTCTCAAGTTCTAGTGAAAAAAATAGTTCTGGTAATGCCCCTGTGACTTTCTTTTTTCTTCAAAATAATTTTGAAATTTTTCTTTTTATAGGTTCATACTAGGCCATCTGCCCTAGGGCATTTATAAATACCCGAGTATGTTTGGGTTTCCCCCCTTTTTAAAATTTAAATTTTTCTATTTTTTGAGTTAGTATACTGTGCCTCTGTCTAACAGTGAAAAGAAGTGATAAATTATGATCTCCCATCCCCTTATCAAGATTCCTCTTGAAGAGGTTTTTAGGGACTCTGCCTAACCTGGACTGGGATTTTATTCCATAGTGAAAGCCTCTGGGGTTTTGAATCTGTCCCTAGCATGTCCTATTTATTTCAGTGCTATTCAAGTCTCCGTAGCTGATGGGATTTATTTTGAGGTGCAGCATGTCCCTTTAATTTGGGTTGGACATGGCCTTCCCCAGGCACAGGTCACCTCTGAGCAGGCGGTATGCCACTGAGTGAGCTGGGTTTCTTTAACCCACATATGGCATCTGTTTGGCCCTTTTCCCCTTGCTGAGGTACTTTTAGGGGCTTTCCTTTCTGCAGGTGTTTGGTAATCATCCCAAAACATTGTACTGAAATGGGCCTGATGAGGGATGAGTAAAGAGGGAAAGACCTTAATCTGGATGTGAATCCCCTTTATGATTAGGTGGGCTATATAAAATGTTTTTTTTAACCACTTTGGAGGGTTTTCAAATGAAGTTTTATCAACTTGGGTCCCAGGTCCCCAATTACTTCTTCTATACTTAATGTATAATTACCTATGTGGTAATTTCTGTGTTCTTTTTTTTTGCCAAAGGGGGTGACTATACACTTTTGGCTTTTGCTTGAGGCCATGGCTCTGGCACCAGTTGTCTGTTTCTATGAGGCCCTTTGGAATCTTTTGGAGAGTCAATTATTTTGCAGTCATCGGAACTTGGTCAGCCGCCCCATGTTGGCCTGTACCGAAATATATAAAACAAGGGGGTCCCAGGACGGGCCTTGTGGGATCCACTTAACTGGTTTAGTCTGACATGGCTCCAGCAATTCTAACCATGTGGGTTCTTTTTAGAGTTTGCACCCATCTAGTGAAAAAGGGTTTATATTTGCTGGTGAGCTTATCTATAATGCCCAAGGGGGGTTTATAAGGTTTTTTAGGCCCGGGGCTGGGGGACCACCTTCCTTAAGGGTTGGTGACTGTTTAAAAGTCAACCGGGTTTTAAAGAGGCAGGATCTGCCCTTAACAAACCAACGGGGTAGGATCCATTCTGGGTCCAATATCTTTTTTTAAAGGTCCATGATGATCCTTTTCTTTGCAGACCAAGCTAGTCAGGCTTATATATTTTCCCTCTGTTCACCCCCTTTTGGGGAGGGGGACCACTGTTGCTTACCCTTTGGGTACATATCCAGTAAGGCTGAGTTTGGGTAGTTTTATTTTTGGGGTTTAGTTTTCATGTCCAGCCTGGGACATGGGTCCCATTGATGCTGTTTTTTTGTTTTGGAAAGGCGGTTTTGAGCATCTTGTCAAGCACTCTGCTGGGAAAATTTTGCCCTTTGGTAATTTTTGAATCTGTCAGCTAATGTTCAATGTCTGTATCAGTTTTTTTTTGTCATTTTGGACTAATTCTGAGCATATCTGAATTGGTTCCCAAACATAACAAAACCTTGTGATTATCCTTAGTGTCCTGTGCAATTTTCTCAAGCCCTTTATTTATGAGTCCCCTTGTTTTGCTAATACTGATCAAAATCCCTTTTTTGGGATTTTGCTCTATCATGTAGTAGCCCTCCTTCTATTGTATAGTTTGTTTATGGCTGGGGTTGACGGGTCCTCCCTTTTGGAATTGGGTCTTGGTTTTTTTTGGGGATTGATGATCCATGCATTCCTAAAGGGTGTTCATAGAATGCATTTATAAAGGATTCTGCAGTCGGGGGTTTTTCTGCCGGGCTTTGAAGGATTCCCCCCTTTTTATGTGAAATTTGCAAAAAGTTTTCACTGTGGTTTTCAGGAGGGGGGGTAGGGAATATCCAGTGAGATAGTTTATAGTCTGATCTTACCAGTGAGTACACTTCTGGTCTGGGCATAGACCCCCCATGTTGGTGATGATCAGGTCCAGTTTTTTTCCCCCTTTTGGGGGAGTGGTAACATGTTGTCCCATAGCATTTGAGTTTAATTCTAGGAACCTTTTGTTGGAGCTGGGTAATGAATCTATTTGGGGGTAGTTGAAGAATATAATGGTGTTTGGAGTGACCTTCATATTTTCCAGTGTTCTCAGGAAGGCAGTGGGTTCCGGGGTTTGGGGAGGGTCTGTCCTATAAACTGGAAGCAGTTTTCCCCACTGTTGTTGAAATGGATAGTCTCTGATCCCGTTTTCAAACCTGGATGTGGGTATCTTTGAAAAATACTTTTTTTTTCCCAATTTTGGGGGCTGAAAACATGGTATGGGGTATAACCTGGTAGTGCTGGGGTGCTCTTTCCTGAACCAGGTTTCTGTTACTGAATTGTTTCTCCATGCTAAAGAGTTTCTCATCTTGGGTTTAGATTTTGGCTTAGCATTACTCTTAGTTTCTTACCCCTTGTGATACCTATGGGGGGGGTTTGTCTTTTGAGCCTTGCCTGGCACTATTAGAAAAAGCCTTTGCCAATAAAAACCTGACAGGGGGGTCTAGCAAAGCATTGTTTTATATCATAAGTAAAGGCATTTTTTTGAATGACAAAACCAATTGTTGAAATTGATTTTTGTTTTTTTGTATTTTTTGGAAAAGGGGATCCTCAAGGTCAGGGTCATCCCGCCCTGGGCTACATGCTCAGGGGCCCCTTATCTTTTTTTGTAGTCCAGGGGGTCTCAGGTCATTCACACCAGCATGGAAAAACTGAGTTTTTTGTACCTTTCCCATGCTTTGTTATGTATCCTAAGACAGGCTGCTCCCCTGACCTTCCCCTTTGAGCCTAAACCCAGTATGCCTGATAAGTCCCTTTTCAAGTGTATCAGGTGTGTTGTTTGTTAAAGGGGTGTGACTTTCCCCACTGGCTTTTTGAGATATGTGTTGCACATGTTTTGTTTGGGGGAGTTGCTTGGGTGTCTGCTTTATCTCTGCTTAGGCAGATCTTTATTTGAGCCTGTATGTTTTTATTATTGTTTGGTTTTCTGTTTAGGTCTATGTGAGACTGGAATTGTAGTGAGGGGGTTTCTCCCCCTGACTGGTTATGCCAGTACTGGTTTAGAGAGCTTAGTCCAGTTTGGCTTTTGGTTTTCTCACATGTGTTGGAATTTTTTAAGGATTGTCTTTTACATATTGTAACATTGCCTGATTCCCATATTCACCAGCTGGAAAAATTGACAACTGACCTTTAAGTAGAATATTGGGGAAATTTCCCTTTTTAAATTTAAAACAAGGGCCAATATGTAGTGCTTTTAATTTTAGTGCTGACTTATAATTGCTTTTGACAATGCCATAACAATGTAAGTGTTACAGGTAACTTAAATGCTACAAACAGTAACTTTCTTTTAGCAAAAATAAATACAGTAAGCAATGCAGATATCACTGATCCCCAGGCTGAAAGATTTTGGTGGAATTACATTGAAAAAACAAGCATACAAACAAAGCTAGATTAGCACCCGGGTCTGTCTATCAAAACAATTAAAAAGAATTTGTTTTCCTTTCCCTTTAAAATTAAAAAATACTCTGTTTTGTTTTTTAAAGGGGGTTTTTTTTTTTTTTTTTTTTAAATACAGTTCAAATCCTTGAATAGAGTTTCCAGTCATCTGATAAGATTTATGAAGATTCATTGATGCTGTTTTTAATGTAGATAATTTGACAAATAGGAGAGTAAAAAGTTATCTGTGAAAAAGTGCTTAAAATTTCATTTTGAAATAATTTTATTTTTTTTTGAAATATGTATTAACAGAAATAGAAAGTTTTTACATTAAAAATATAATAAAATAAGACTACTATAAGACATACTACTATGTAGAACTTTCACCCATTTGAAAAAAATGGCCCTTTTTGTGCATATGCTAGTGGGATTAATAAGAGGAAAATTTTAAAATTTGATGAAAATGAAAAAGTAGCAGATAGGGCAAAAAACTACATTATGTTCCTTTAATTTTTCAGCATATTGTATATTATACAAGTATTCACAAGATAGTTGAAGGGAAAACTGACATGATATGGGGTTTTAAACGACCTATCAATTTAAAAACATTTAACTATTGCCTCAGGCTTCATGCCTCATGAATGGGAAAAAAGTCATTTAAAAATGGGCCATCTAAAAAAAAAACTCATAAGTCTACTGTCTCATATGTACCTGGTAAAAATGATCAAAAAAGTTATCCCCCGATACTGGACCCAAAAATTTTTTCATAATGTCATCATTATAACCTGGGACTTTTTAGAAGGTCACCAAAACAATTTGAGGAGTCATTTGTAGATCTGGTGGCATTTCACAGTAGGGCTGACAAACTTAAAGCTTCTTTTGTCAAGTGGAACCAGTTGATTCACAGGGTAGGGTAAAACCACTCCAAAAAGGGCCCGAATCAGTCCCCAAAATTTGGGTTACTTTTTTATTTCTTTGAAACATAATTATCAATTCTTGACTAAATTTTGATGATTCAAAAATTGTTATTAAACCCACAGAAACAAATAAATGGTGTCAGAGCCAGGACTAAAACTAAATGCCAAGAAATGCATAATGTGTCCTTTAGTCATCCCTTGGAATATCATATTAAACTCCCCGAGATGACCCAGTAGTCAGGGTTTTGGGAACACACAAGACAATTCTGTTTTTCCATATGTGTCTATAGCAAGGGAAATCATTCTATTTGTGCAACTTATAAAATTTTCATCTAGGTTAAGGCATCATTTTTTTGATTTTCTTTTGTACACCTATCATTTACTTTTTTAAAATAGGCAATCCAACAACTGAAATTGGGGGTTCTTCATAAAACAATACAAGGATAAAAACATGTTATGCAGACTGCCTCAAGGGTATTTTATTCTATCTTACAGGCTGTTAAATTATCCAGGCACACAAGGCATTATCAGAACTCTGGACCCCCTTTCATATCAAAAAACACCCAAAAATTTCTCATTGAGGGCGAAACCTTGCTGTATAAATAGGACATACTAAAAAGGTATTTATTCTGTTTATTTTTAAAAAAGGGTATCAATTTGGGAGAGTTCCCCTAACCCAATTCTGAAAATGGACAGTTGGAAAAAGGAAAACACCCTGTTTGGAATTTAATGGACACAGGGGCCTTAAAGGGTTCATTAGGAATTTTAAAGTTTACCCCAAGCCCTGATTAACTTATAAAGTCCCAAACTTTCAAGATTTGAATGAGGAGTTGAAATCCCGGGGGTTTCCAGTAAATTATAAACCATGTAATCCCCCCTTTCAAAGTTTTTAATGTCATAAGTTTTTTAATAATTAAAAGTTATTTAAAACAAAAAATTTACTCATGAAAAATTTAACCGGGAAATTAAAGGAAAAGATGCCCTGACTTTTTTTCCCCCAAAATATTACTGGACGAATTTTTTTTTAAATTTATTGTTTAATTTGGGCCTTTTCCCTTCATTTTATCAATGTTTGGCCCCAAAATTAAATATTTTTATTTTTATTTTTTTAAAAATTTTCCAAATTTCGCAGTGCAAAAAAGGAAATTTTAAACCCAACTATTTTTTTAAATCTTTTAAAATTTTTCATAAAATTTTTCATCTTTGAAATCTAAAAATTTTTTAATTTAAGGGGAAGGGGATATCCAAAATATATATATATATATATATATCTATATATATATATATATATATATATATATATATATATATATATATATTTTAATATATATATTTCTTTGGTGTAATATAAATCATAATATTTGGGTTTTAAATATATGAGCTTTGGCCCTAACATCTACCTGAAATCAGCTGGACAAATAAGTGAATTTTAAATACACTTTTATCTGCTCTTTTGCATATAATACTGTATTTATTTTATTTATTTTGTTTTATAATTTTAACTTGAATTGTGGCTGCTCCTAAGGTTTTTAAAAAATTTTTCTTGACCATTGAAGCGGGGGTTTTTTTTTTCCCCCCTGCCCTTTTTAAAGTATTTTGATTTTTTTTAAATTTTTTTAAAAATTTTTTTTTTCCTTTTTTAAAAAAAAAATATTTTTTTTTTGGAAAATTTTTTTTTTTTTATTTTTAAATTTAACTAAACCCCTGTTTTCCAAAAAATTTTGGAATTTTTTTTTTTAAAAGGGGGGCCCCCCAAAACTAAAATTTTTTGGCCTTAAAAAGGGTTTTTTTAAATTTTTTTTTAAATTTTTTTTTTTTTTTTCCGGGAAAAAAAAATTTTTCATTTGTTTTTTTTGGATTTTTATTTTATTTTAAATTTTTTTTTTGGGGGGTTTTCCCAAAAAATTTTTTTTTTTTTTTTTTTTTTTCCTTTTTTTTTAAAAAAATCCCCCCCAAAAAAAAAAATTTTTTTAAATTTTTTTTTTTTATTTTTTTTTTTTTCCCCCCAAAATTAAAAAAGGGGGTTTTTTAACAAAAATTTTTTTTTTTTTTTTTAAAAAATTTTTTTTAAATTTAACCCGGGGTTTTTTTTTAAAAGGGTTTTTAAATTTTTTTTTTTTGGGGTTTGGGGTTTTTTTAAAACCAAAACCGGGGGTTTTTTAAATTTTTTTTTTTTTTTTTTGGGGCTTTTTTTTTATTTTTTGGGTTTTAAAAAAAAAATTTTTTCTTTTTTTTTTAAATTTTTTTTCCTTAATAAAATTTTTGGTTTTTTAAAAAATTTTTTTTTTTTCCCTTTTTTTAAAAAATTTTTTTTTTAAAATTTTTCCTTTTAATTTGGGGGTTTTTTTTAAAAAAATTTTTTAATTTTTTGGGGGTTTTATTTTTTTTATTTTTTTTTTTAAAAATTTAAGTTTTTTCCCCTTTTACGGTTTTTTTTTTTTGTTTTTCCTTAATAAAAGGGGGGTTTTTTCCCCCCCTTTTTTTTTTTTGGGGGTTTTTTTTTTGGGGGGTTTTAAGCTTTTTTTTTCCCTTTTTAAAGGGGTTTTTGGTTTTTTTTTTTTAATTTCTTTTTTTTTTTTTTAAAAAAAAAAAAGGGGTCTTTTTTTGTTTTTAAATTTTTTTTTTTTAAAAAATTTAGGGTTTTTTTTTTTTTTTGGGTTTTTGGGGTTTTTTAAATTGGGGGTTTTCCCCCTTTTTTTCCCCCAATAAAAATTTTTTTTTCTTTTTTTTTTTTTTTTAAAATTTTTTTGGGGGAAAAAAAAAATTTTTTTTCCTTTTTTTTTTTTAAATTTTTTTGTTTTTTAAAAGGGGGGGATTTTAAAAAATTTTTTGTTTTTTAAAAGGGTTTTTTAAAATTTTTTTTTTTTTGGGGGGGGGGTTTCATTTTTCCCCATTTTTTTTTTTAAAAAAGGGTACATTTTATTTTTTTTTGGGGTTTTTTTAAAAAAATTTTTGTTTCAAAAAAAAAAAAATTTTTTTTTCCGTTTTTTAAATTTTTTTTTTTAAAAGGGGGGTTTTTTTTAACTAATTTTTTTGGGGTTTTTTTAAAAAATTTTTTTTTTTTTAAAAAAAGGGGGGGAAATTTACCAAAAGGGGCCCTTTTGTTTAAAATTTTAATTTTTTTCCCAAAAATTTTTTTTTAATTTTTTTTTTAATTTTTTAAGTTTTTTTTTTTTTAAATTTTTTTTTT
>NC_056746.1:877092-888461 GCF_019279795.1 Protopterus annectens
AAATTTTTTTATTTTTTTTTAAAAAAAATTTTTTTGGGGGGAAAGGGGGTAGATTTCAGCTCATCACTGACATTCCACGTCTTGACTTATATAAGTGGGTTGTTTAGTTATCTGTTCTTAATATCAGGGACTTTGCATTGCTTCTTGCATCCACCTGAAGTCAACTGGACATATAGTGAATTAAAAGTACAATTATTATCTGCTCTTTGCCTCTGTACTGTATTTAATTTATGTATTTACGTAACTTCTTGAATATAACCAATTCAGCGCAGAAGTTGTGACGCTCTCTCTACAGAATTTTGAAGATTTCCTGTGCTGGCCATTGATGGCAGTGGGTGCAGTTTCCATCATCGCTGACGTTTCCTGTCTTGCATATATAGAGCTGGTACATTTGAGTTATCACTGCTTAATATCAGGCTTCGGCCAGCTAACAATTACAAATCAAGCTGGACGTGTTAGTGAATTAAAGTATACTTTTATCTAACTCTTTTTAGCCATAATTACTGTATTTAATTTATTTATTTTGTGTTTTCACTGTATAATAACTCAATTGAAGTTAACATGTCTCTACCCAGGTACTTTTAGAATTATGTATACATTGATAGCAGTAGGGGATAGTTTTTGGCTCATCTTTGACATTTCTTGTGCTTGCCTTATATAAGTGGTAGATTTTGAGTTATCTATCCATATCAGAGCTTTGGCTGACTAACATCTACCTATGGAAATCAATGGGGCGTATAAGTGAATTTAAGTACACTTTATCTGCTCTTTTGCATATAGTACTGTATTTAACTTTCCATTTATTTGTGTTTTTCGCAGCAGATTAACTCAATTGAAATTGTAGGTGTCTCCTACAGTACTTTTTTAAATTTCTGTGCAGCTATTAATGTGAGTGGGAGTGAGTTTCAGCTCACATCACTGACATCCCACCCTTGCCTTATAAGTGGTACGTACAGTTATCTCTACTTAATATCAGTGCTTTGACAGTTAACATCTACCTAAATCAGCTGGACTTATAAGTTTATTTAAAAGTACACTTTTGTCACTATTTACATATATATAGTACTGTATTTAATTTATTTATTTGTGTTTTTCCTGAATAACTCATCCAAGTTGTGGCTGTCTCTCAGCAGTACTTTTAAATTTCTGTGTAGCCATTAATAGCAGTGGGGGCCGTCCTCAAAAGCTGTACTGACGACTCTGTCTTACCTTATATAAGTGCATTTGCGTTGTCTCTGTAATATGGGCTTTGGCCGGCTAACATCTGCAAATGTTGGTGTATAAATTAGTTATTTGTTTTATCACTCATATAGTACTGTATTTAGTTGTTGTAACAACATATTAACTCAGCTGAAGTTGTAAACATCCTCCTGGAGTGCTTTCGGGAATTTCTCTGTAGCCATCGATGGTGGTGGGGAGTAGTTCCAGCTCATCACTGACATTCTGTCTTGCCCCATATAGTGGTACATTTGGAGTTCTCTTAGCCAATAACTCAGGAGCTTTGGCTGGCTAACATCTACCTGAAATCAGCTGGATGTATAAGTGATTAAAACACTTTTATCTGCTCTTTTGCATATAGTACTGTATTTACTTTATTTATTTGTGTTTTTCGTTGTAGATTAACTCAATTGAAGTTGTGGGTGTCTCTCTACAGAGTACTTTTTAGAATTTCTATGCCAGCCATTTGATAGCAGTGAGGGTAGTTTCAGCTCATCACTGACATTCTCATCTTGCCTTATATAAATCTGGTACATTTTAGATTCTGTCTACTTAGCTATCCTGAACTTTTGGCTGACTAACATCTACCTGGAAATCAGCTGGGCGTATAAGTGAATTTAGAACACTTTTATCTGTCTTTTGCATGTAGTGCTATATTTAATTTGTTGTTGTGTTTTCTGGGTCTTCAGTCAACTGATGTTGTGGCTGTCTCTACAAGTAGTTTTGGAATTTCTGTGTATCCAGTGTTAGCAGTGGGGGGTGTTTCATCATCACTGTAGCATTTGTCTTTATATATAAGTGGTACATTTTGAGTTATCTCTGCTTAATATCAGAGCTTTGACCTTCAACATCTACTACAAAATCATGTAGATATAAGTGGTTTTAGTACACTTTTCTGCTCTTTGCATATGATACTGTATTTAATTTATTTATTTGTGTTTCACTGAATATTAACTCAACTGAAGTTGTGGCTGTCTCTCTACAGAGTACCTTTTAGAATTTCTGTGTAGCCACTGATAGCAGTGGGGGGTAGTTTCAGCTCATCTATCTGAAAATCAGATGGACGTATAAGTGAGTTTAAGTACACTTTTATCTGCTCTTTTGCATATAGTACTGTATTTAATTTATTTATTTGTGTTTTTCACTGTATATTAATTCAACCGAAGTTGGTGCTATCTCTCTACAGTTAGTTTCCCACCCACCTTCCCTGTTCTTGTTTTGGTGTTTATGTTGGTGGCTTTGAAATTGCCTGCCCCTCTTGTAGATTTGTATTTGGATACTCCTACTGGGCTGATCACATTTGCTCACTCAACTGAGTGCAGTGAGATCATGTTACAATTTCAGGGCACTCCTACTGTGTACAAAGAGAGCATTTGGGAAGGACAACCTCTTCCAACCTCTTAATCCCTTCTCTGTTTCCCTCCCACAAACAAAAAAAAAAAAAATGTGTGTGTGTGTGTGTGTGTGTGTGTGTGTGTGTGTATATAGATATATATATATATATATATATATATATATATATATATATATACTCTCTCTCTCTTCGGTAGCCTATCTACCAGAGAAGAGTTCTTGGCCGAGAAAATTTGTAGTTTTGTGACCATTGGACAGTTTGTCCATCTCTTTTCAACTTTGGTTTAAAATACCACATCTCGCTTGTTTCCCCATCTTTTATGTAAGTAACCTGCTGGGCACTAGGGAGCCTTAAGCTGATGCAGCCTAACTTGAAAGGTGACTTTGGAGTGATTAAGTATCTGCTTTCTGTGCCTTCTATTCTTAACTGTTTCCTCCTGGCAGTTTTGCAGCATTTATTTCCTTGATTTAAGCTTGTTTTTTCACATATTGTCGTCATTTGACTGTCTACTTTGTTTAAAAGTTGTTTTGTTTAAAATAATTTGTTTAACTGTTTGTAAGCTTCTTTTTGCTAAATTAATGATAGCCTTTTCTAATCGTTGTAGTCATTTAAAGCTGTTTGGTGTATTTTTCTGTTTTGCTTATCTTTTTCAAAAAAGCAAAAAGAAAAATAAAAATTCCTTTTTTTCCCACCTTTCTAAGCTAGTATAGTCCAGTTTTCTGGGCTAAAGTGCTGCTGAATTCCAGGGCTATCTGGAGTTATCCGCTACCTTACTTGGATTACAGGGAGAGTTTCTCTATTCCACCTGTAGAGAGGGCTTTGAGCAACTATCTATCCCTGGGAGTGGTTTGACCCAGAGTTAATGGATTTATTGGCCATTTTGGGCTAATTTCTATCTCTTTCATTTCCCTACTATAAAAACCCGAGTTTTGCAGTTTTGCGCGAACGTTGCTGGTTAGCTCTGATTCTAAATTAATACAGGCTCCTGGTCTCCTCTTCAGTTTTCACATGGAACTAGTCCCCAACTCTCAGCTGCGCTCAAGAAGCATCTTACAGCCCAACGCCAGCCAGTTCCTGACAAGCACTAATATACCTGATACTGATTTACAGCAGGGCAGGGCTCTTTATTCACCCCTCACGGCAAGCAACAGCACTCACACCTGTTCAGGCATGACCCAAAGGCAGCCTGGGTGCGCTCTCAGTCGCTGTTGAGATCTGGGTATCCTGGGGCAGTAATTACGACTGCTTGCCGTATGCAGAAAACCCTCTTCTCACAACTGTAGCAGAGATGGGGTGTACAGCCAAACTGGGCTGAGCTGTCTCACAGACACGGAACAGACAGTCAAGAGGAAGGTTAACACTTACCCTCAGCCCTTTACAGACCTACTAAAACAGCACTGGCAGCAAAATGCATAAATACAAAATCACACATATGAAAAGAGACATGGAAGAAACAAAGTCATGCAGACCAAATGCAGTATGACCACTGTAACCTGAGTAGCATCCTGCCTCACAAAGAATGATTTTCAGTATAAAGAAAATGATCAATTTCAACAATTGGCTAAGCTTCCTGGTATTTATTCAAGGGGATCAGTGTCTGTCAGCCTGGAACGACATACTCGACAAAAACAGAATGTTGCTTCACTTAAGGCAGCTTTGCACCACCATCCCACCCCTAGAGCTTCCGAATACTAATGAGAGCTCTTGCCTGCCCCCATGAGTACTTGCAAACTGGCTCAAAGTCAAACTGTCTCCGTAAACAGCACAATTAACAAAAAACTGAGGGTTGACTGTCAGCGCCAGGTTTAATCTCAAATGCATGTGCTCAAAAGCACTCCTCAGTATGGAAGCGGCTGACATCTGTGCAGTAACGCTGAAACTACTGGTTCAAGGCTCCAGAAACACCCCACAACAAGACTTCAGCTCACTTCCTGCATTTTTGGCGGCAGAACCACGGACCGAAGTACAAGGAGAGGTGTATCCTGTTATCAAGGATACTACACCTCCGGGGTTAAGTGGCGGCATGATACCTCGGAATCATCCATGTACCTTCTTCAAATATCCTCTGCAATACAAATTTGGCATACTAGATCACCCTCACTGACCCCAGGACACCCTCACACCTTTCCTAGGGAACTACTGGAAAACATAGAATACTAAACACACCCTGATATTTAGTGAACAATTCCCCCTACATTCACTTGAGAAAACACTGGTATGAATTCTTGAGCCACCACTTCCTGGGAAATTCATCCAGCTCAAATGCCCCTCAGACCAGCTGGTAAACTCCCTGAAATTTAAAACATAGTGGACCTGGGTCTCATCTTCAACATGATAGGTGTTTACACGGTCCCATGCTAATTGGAATCGGACATAAACTAATCACTCTGGATGTGATCCACCACCACCCCAACTAAAGAACCTTTGGTAAAACTTTTCTAAAGCAAAACACATTACTAAGACAGGGTGGTAAGTTCACTTCCATGCTAAGAGATGTGCCCAAGATGCAGAGCCTTTGCAAATGCACTCTATGACACCTACGGATGCATGGATCGCGCCGCCCTAGCGACCAGGGCTCATTCTCTAAGAGAAAGAGCCTCAGTTGGTGGATCACTGCAATAACAGGCTATACAATGAAGGAGAATCTAGTTCGAGAAAAAAAAAAAACCGTCCCAAGGAAGGCACATCCTGATCAATGTCAGTGAAACCGTCCCTCCTTGAAATCATCCAGGCTAGCTGAGAAAATAGCCAAAGGATTCAAGATAACCACAAAGTCTTCTTTAGCTATGTTAAGAATCTGGTGGCAACTCACCCAGATATGCCTGAACTAGTGCAAAATAGCACAAAATATCTTTAGACCTACTAATGTACCCAGCATCTGGCAGATAAAGTTAATTAAAACTTCTTCCCTCTCACCTCCCCAAAGGGCCCCACAACAATACCCGGAAAAGTGGCAGTGTCCAAAAATCACCAGGCAGCACAGGTGGCGGCCCTTTCAAATGCCAAAAACACTGGCGTCGAAGTGACCCAGACCGATTGTCCCCAGAGGCTCGTCTTGCACGAACTACAAGGTGAATACTTGCTGCCTGACACACTGTTCAACCTCCAGCTCTCCACAGGCTCGTGCCCCATAGAATGGTGCACAGCAAAGCAATTATTCCTCTCCACCAGCAGGGACTGGTGACCTGGTAACTACTCGCCCCATAAGTCTGATAGCCTGGTCTGCAAGGCTATGGAGTGCATCATCATGGAACTCACTAACCGAAGAGACAATGGAACCTCCAAACATGACTAGAGCCCAGTTTGAAGCTGTTAAAGGGCAGTCATACCTACCACTAAACCCTGGTTAGCGTCTTTTGAGACGGTCACCCAAAGGCCATAGACAGAGAAAGGTGGGCTCACACAGCCTGCCTTCCCCCTGACCTCACCAAAACTTTGACACCATTCCCACCACTCCAGGTGTGCAAGAAAACTCACCAGCCCACAGACATGAAACCCCTACATCACCCGAGGAAATGGGTTGCCAGCACTGGCTCACTGCGGTAAGAATAGCAGGCTCGGTCCGACTCTAAACCAGTCTGAGTGGTGTTCCACAAGAGAACTGGTCCTGGGACTCTACTATTCGGCATATACTTCTCAAAGTACAGGCGGAAAAACACAGGAGGACTATAGCTATCAAGTTCACTATTGACTGCAAACTGGAAACCTAATTGACTCTCCGGCCGACATGGACATCCTCAAAGGAGCCTTACCGAGATGGACACCTGGTGTATCAAAGTCATGGCCTCAAGCTAAATGCCAAAATGCATAGTCATCCCATTGGGAAAAACCAAAATACCCATAATTACCACATAGGTTGGCTGCTATAATGAAGAGGTAATAAAGTCTGGGGACCAGGTAGATATAGTAATCTCCTTTGATAATCATATTGCTAAGGTGGTTAGGAAATCCTCCTATGTGGCCCATCTAATTACTAAAGGTTACGCACCTAGAAATAAAGGAGTTATGGTATTTTCTTTCGTCACTCAGTAGAACCATCATAGGTACAATGCCCCATTTTGGGATGTACCTCACAAGGCACTTACCAACAGCTGGAAGACCACAAAAGTACATCACCAATTCTGGCCTCAAACACTTATACTATACGTATGGAAAAACTCTGGCTGCGCTCGGTAACCTCCTTACTCAGAGTAATCTCTACTTTTGACTTACAAAGCCATGTCAACTCAGAATTGATGGACATTCACTCACCTAAAATCAGGTCACTACAAGCCTCGCTCTAAGTGAAGCTAAACCTCACCACAACAATAAATAGAACATGCTGAGAGGATAGATTCCTGTCACAGAGACTCCCCATGTTTTGGAGACAAAATTCAAATTTACATCAGGCAGAGCACTATAACACTCTTCAAGAAACCTTGGCGAGTGGATGGGTAACAGAAAAATACACCCCTGGGATCACTTCATTGGCTCTAGCCCACGACCAGAGGATCCAGTTAATTAATCAATGGGGCAGCGTGGCTTAGAACACACTCTGGCTAGGCTTATAAATGCCCTTGGGCAGATGGCCTAGTACCTAGCTATGAACCTATGAACCTATATATGTATGTCTTCATTAGCATCCAGAAATGCCACCAGTTGTGACACAGTCACTAGAACATTAACTACTCTAACTCTGCTTAATCTTTTGCTTGATAAGATCTCCCATACAAATTCACCATTGCTAAATGGTCTTCGGCTCGGATTCTTACTGCATTGGTGTTATCCCACCTTGATACCAGAATAATTTTTGTCACCATTACTTCATGACCAAGGTGCTTTAAAAAGTTCAGTACTGGAGAGATCAGTGGAGAGCTGCAGTACACTAAAAACTAAAGTTCACCTCTTTCCACCTCAGTTTAAGAGCCAGTATTTTGCAATTCACATGTCCACCTGAAAACAAGGAGATGATATTTTAAAAGTAATTAAATTCTCAACAAGTTCAGTGTTGCAAGAAAGATCTAAATGACTCTTTCATCAGTACCTACATTGGTGTCTCCTGGCGACAGCAACTGGATCAAGGTGTTTTTCAGAGGAAGAGCCTAGCACTTTGGAGTATTTTCTCAAAGCATGGCCATCTGGAACACCACCTAATTCAGTTCTCCCCTAGCAGCCTTCCCACAGATATTCATTTTGTTACAAGGGAATAATAGAAATTGTTACAAAGTTACAAAGTGCACTGAAAGAACAGGGCTGTTTTAGCATCTTTGTTGGACTGATCCCAATCTACATAGAATAAGGAATCACCAAGATTTTACAGTACCTTTGATGGTAAAAGGCAAAGAGAAATAAAGAGAAAATCCTTCTCCTGACTCACTCCTAGTGAAAGAGTAGGGTTTATGTCACCGGCACAATTTAATTCTTCTCTCTTTCTCTATCTCAAGATTCTGATATGGAAAATCATTCCCAGTGTTTGGAAACCTCCAACAGAAGATGTTTCCTTCATAGAAACTCTAAACTATCAGTGTTCTGATTTTTGAGAGTCTGTACATAAAAAGACTGATAGGTTTCATGGATCTCTATTAGAGAATTTATATAAGTAACACAGAGCTGATCCTGCAAACTAACTGATACATCACCTTCCTAAAGTGTAAAAACAATTCCTTAGTGTGGTCCAAATGGATACATTTGCTTTGTTCTTCAAACTGTATGTTTCCCAACAACTATCCCACAGAAAATATCTTATCTTTCTGTAAAAGCTTTACTATTTCATATAAGGGTTTCTTGAAGACATTCCTCTCCTCAGGATTTGAACCTTATGCTGGGAAGGTATTTACTTTTCTTTAGGGAAAACCCAGATTTAACCAATTAATTATCTTATGAATAGCACTATTTCGGTTTACTTTTGGCAAGGCTCAGCAACATCCTAAACTACCTTACTTAGCATTCAACATTGAAGGAAATGGCACTATTGGTAAAATGCAGCTTTCATACTACTGAAGTTTGACTTTTTTACTCTGTTCCATTACCGGTGGCTTGCAAACTGTCGATTAATGATTGACACTGTCTACATTTGTTGGAGATAGACAAGTGAGACTAGAAGCTATAAAGAAAGGACATATATAACATCATGGTAAGTACTAAGAGTAGCTAAACGGCAGGCCACTTTAAATGGCCGCAAAGTCAAACCCTGCACATATTATTTGAGAGGTAAACACCTTAGTGATTATGCCAACCCTTGCACATAAAATTACAGAACAAAATGAAAGAAAACACATTGGCCTGCCAAGTTATAGGCTTTCCCATACCTTCCACTAAAAGTCTACTTTTTCTTCGTATTCCTACATCAATACTGATTTCAATAAAACTGATACTACACTATTTGTACCTTTATATAAGAAATAAGACCTATCAAGAAACATGTAGATTGGTTGGTGTAATGCATTGTCCTTAGCTATGACAAGTGCAATAAAATGGATGCCAGGCTTGTATTCTTAAAACAAGTGATGGACAGGATGGCTTGCTCCTAGCAAAAATGCCCCTTTTCCTGTTCTTTTTTATTCTAGCATTCAAGAGGGTGTCTATATGTAGGCTTTCGAACAGTTAAAGAAGGCGAATGCTCTGTCGAGCTAAATAAAACTAAATAGCAAAGACACCCGGAACAGCGATTTTTCCCCAGGAAAAAATCCACTGGGCGTTCAAGTGCCATTTTCTCACAGCAGGTGTGATCTCGGAGTTAGTATATTTAAGTAGGGGGGTAGGAGGTTTCAGTCATTTCTAATGGCTCTTTTGTGAGGAGATAACAGATGAGTTGCATACTTGTCAGGGAGCTGAATACACCCTTCATTCTACTAGGGCAGCACACATAGCAGCAGCATGTTTCCAGACTGTGTTTGCTTAAAATACTTTAGAAGCTTCATCATGGACTATAGTCCACACCTTCACAAAGCACATTCAAGGAGTGGTAGCACAGTTTTGTCATGTAGGTACTTCATTACAATCCTGTAACTGAACTCCTCTCATGGGTGCAATAGTATCGCTTGGAAATCTAACCAAATGTTGGATTTTCTGTCATAGTGGTTGTCCCCAAAGAATATAATACATTTATATGTAAAAATCCTTGCTATAATAGTAGATCTTAAGGAGTGGTTACTGTAACATTATAGCTTTCCTTCCTCCATCCCCTTAATGGGGCCATCTTTGCATGGAGTCCTGACATGACCATTGTGAGATGAATTTAGATTAAAATCAACTCTACTTCCCAAGTGAACGTGGTAGGACTTAACTGTGTATTTAGTTTAGTTGCATGTTCTATTTCTTTTCTTTTTTACAACTTCTGCCTTCTTAATGAGGTTTAATGGTATCAGTTACCTCATACGAAGGATTGTTTGCTTTATACATTCATATATAAAGCAGTTTTATGCTGTTTGTTTGTTTTATGGTGCATTATTTAGATAATAAAAATAGTTTATCATTATACACAGTTCTATAATAGTGGTTTTAGCATTTGTTAGCTTACATAGATTGTTATGAGTTTTCCCTTTTTAATGACGTTTGAGTGGTTCTGAGTTCTTGAAGGGACACCAAACTTACACTGATACATTGACTGCTCTGAACTGTTTTTGTGAAGGTGAACAATTGTGTGTTTGCAGATGAGAGAGTTGTTAATGAAAACAATAGCATTATTTCAACAAGCTACTTTTACAAACGTTTGGTTCCTCAAGTTATATGTTTACTTGAAACCATAGTAAATCCAAATAATGTTTCTTAAAATGAATTTAACACAGGGTAATTTTGAACACTGAAATCTACACAAGTTTACATCTTAAATTGAATTAAAGTTCTATTTACATTCATACAGCTTTAATGATGAACTGATTACAGCTAAATTTGCTTGTCTAACGTCTTTTTTTTTGAACGCCTGTTGTCTTATGCACTATTATTTTTTTTCTTTACATAGGGTTCACGTTCACTGGTAACATAACCGGCCATAATTCATAGACATGTTGCATAGTACATCACACCACTGTGTGTGAAACAGCCATATACAGATGTGTTGTAATTCACATAGTCGCAGACAGTGCTACAGAGCAGCAAGGAATACTGCACAGGAATGCATATGTGTAAATGACAATATAATAATATACAAATGAAGGTGCTCAGTCAAATTAGGATGCAAAGAAATGTGAATGCAAGCTTGTTAATGAAAGTTATGATTCATAGTCATAAAGACAATGCCATCCAGTGACTAAGAGGGAGTAGAACTATGTGACTGGGAGATGGAGACATTGTGATGGCTTGAAGTGACAGGACTAGAAGCCTCCATGACAGAAGTATAGTAGTACTACTGCAATGTGGCCTGGATGGAGTCTGTGGATGAAGTGCCCTGGCTGTGGAGGCTCTTATTCTTTACCATCCATGATGTTGGTTGGACAGATGTTATACTCCTACTGTTACATGTGCAAGACCAGCAAATTTGTGAAGCATCAACATGACATAGGAAGTATATGTTCAGACCACCAACCACAGGCAGCATGGCTTGACAAAACAGTGATTACAGCACTTGCAGTCCTCTACATTGTGGTGGATATGTCAGTGATATGTGTCACCATACACCTCTTGAAATTCATCATGGCATTATCTCTGGACTTTCATTGTTGCCACAGGGCACTGGCACTGCTGGGTGTATCACCCTGCAAATGCCACTCAACTTTGAAGCAGCTGCATATCCAGGCTATGTAGCTGCCGGGCTATACCAGAAAGGCAGCCTTGCATCTGCCGGTTGAGACTGCGTACCACATATCTGGATCGAATTGGG
>NC_056746.1:888961-918983 GCF_019279795.1 Protopterus annectens
GCCCCAAAAATGGGGCCCAAAAATTGGTTGGGGGGCCCCCCCAATAATGGAAAACCCCCCGTATTTAATTTTTGGGGTTTTAAAAAATTTTGGTTTGGGGGGGCTTTGAATTTTTGGGTTAATTTTTTCTGTAACTGAAATACCTAAATGTCACAAGAAACAGAATAAGCAACCAAACTGCCACAACAATAAGCTTTTATTTAGGCAAACAAGTGAAGTTCTATGCTATATAGTGACCGTGTATGTGTCGGCCTGTAAAATCAGATGTGAGTCCCGGAAATATCCCACCTTGGCAACTGGAAAAGGTGGCAACCCCAGTAGCGACATGGGCATGGTCACCAGGGTTACCAGCTGTCCCAATGTGCCATGGACAGTCCCTCATTGGACAGTTGTGTCCCTGCAAAAATCGAAAAATGGAAAATGACCTGAGATTCCCTGCCAAAAATATTCCTGCAATATACATGTAATAGTAGCATAAAACATATAATTTGTATATGAAACACATACATGGCATAAGAAACTGAATAAGAAACCCAAATGCTAACAGAATAAGCGTATATTATGGCAACAAGTAAAGTCCTGTCAACCCACTTCATTGTGGCATGTGTCCCAAAACTGGCGTCTTCATTAAAACATGTCCCATTATGGTCATTGAAAAGGTGCCAACCATAATGGTCAAGAAGCAGTAGGACAGTACATAGCCGGGTAGCCAGGCGTTGACATAACAACAGGAAGGAACCAAGATACTTAAACACAGGCAAACATGTGCATAGAGCATATCCCACACCCAGCAACGCCTCTGTCGGCTACAATTGATGGCGACAATGGGTAATATCCAGAAGCAGGAACCTATGCATTCAGACACACACAGCCTCAGGTGCACAAGTCCCACCTATACACCTGTGCAATTCCAAATTGCTAGCATCCGTGGTGCAGCTATACACCCATACACAATGTGCATACCTGAAATGTGGTAAGACAAGCCCAGTGGGCAGTGCCACGCCGGGCAAACACGTGACTTGCTATGTCACCAACCCACCTCAGGTACAGATATGGAAATGGCTGCATGTGAATGTCTGCAGAATGCACATCCCGCATGTAGTAAGGCAAAAAATTCAAAACCAAATAGGTTTCAGATGACACGGTGCAACATAACAGGCACACATGTGGACAAGTCGGGTTGTTGAACCACCGTGATCGATGATTGAAGGCGCAGAGAACTCGAAGACACATATAATGGGAACACGCAGCTCCAAACAAAGAGAATGTCTTGGCCAGGTGCTACAGGCAAAGAAGGAGAGAAGGGACATCACATGTGGAGAGAAGGCCGGACGGCCAAATACACACGTCAAGGTAAAGGACGGAAACAATGCATAAGGGTCGGATGGATGTTGTTCAAAAATATATAGAAACACATATGAAGTGCCAGTTTAGACCTCGAAATATATAATGGCTGAATTGTACCGCATAAGGGCAGAACTGATCCTGCATGTAACTGTGAAGAAGCTGTAGTGTGATGAATTCCCGGACCCGGCAGTGTAACCAGTACAGCAGGCTTATGTCTCTCAGCATTAATTATCTGCTGTTTACAGAACAATAAATGTATGTGGCATGCATAACATCACCCCTTCCTGAGGAGGATGGTCAGAGCTCTATCGAAGATAAGAGTACAACCTCACTAGAGAGACAAAGCAACGACAGAAATTATTAACTGACTACTGTATCGAACAGCTAGGTCTCTTGAAACAGCTACAATCACATGTGAAGGACACTGTAATTGACCAGGTGCCTTGCAAGGCTGTGTTATTCTCATGGGAAACATTTTAAAACACGACCCCAGCACCCACGAGTGTATAGACTATTGCGGACCATAGTGATGGAAATGCCCTGTGACCGCCCACGCCAGTGAGGTGGCAAAGCTGGGATTGTAAACACTATATAAAGAAATTGTTACTGTATATAGAGTCACGCCTCACCTCTGGACTGTATACGGCTGCTTGCCTGTGCACATCAATAAAACGTTGTGAACCCGAGCCTCCTGTGTTATTGTTCATCACTTGTGTTTCACCGATAACTACAGTCTGGTTTTAATAAATCTATTTTACATTGTGATCCTTGTAACTGAATTCCCTTTGCAAGCTACAGGTCGAGTGTATGGGTGGTTAGAGTCTGCGAGGGAGAATTTGCTCAGTCGGTTTTTCTGAATGAAAAGATTCGACTGAATTGTTGTGTAAAAAGGTTGTCCACTGTCTGATCTGTGGCTGAAAAGCTGAAAACTGATCCCAAGAAGAAAACGGCAGCCTTAAACAGGAGGCTCAGGTAAGGAGTGTTTGCCCTCTTTGTCTCTATTGTAGATCAGGACCAATTACATTGTGTTTCTGTTAATAGCTGTGATAGCGGTCAAGACCAATCCAAATAGTAAGTAACCTGAACATAGGTCAGAACACAGAGCAGAGTAAAGAGTCATTGTGGTATAATTACAGTGATACAGAGAAGGAGATACCATGTGGTGAGAGAAGGCACGAACAGTCGTAGAGGATACAGATTAGTGAACAAACAACAGATCATGTGATCCGTGACGACGGGTGACGTGAAGTATATGCAATCGCAGAGAGCACATAATGTGAGATATTCAGCAAAATGGGTAATAAATATGACATTGATGGTATATTAGACAAAATATCGTTACTGAAACATTGTAATTCTGAAAATGTGATGCACATGTTCTAGGGTAACCACCTGTCCCACCCCGTGAGGACAGTCCTCTTTGGCCAGTTAAAAGTCCTGCAAACAAACCTAACAAATGGCAATGTCTTGATATCTCAGGACAAAGATTTCTCAGATATCTTTTCAAATGGTAGCATAAAACACTAATATTGTATCTGGAACAACAAAATATCATAATAACAGAATAAGCAACTGAAATGCTACAAGAATTGCAGCCTCCTGGCAAAAGTGAAGTTCTGTCCTATGTACTGGCTGCAAGTATGTTTTCTTTTTTTCCAGGCAAAGTACATCGTTCAACACTAATGTCCCACATTGTGCATTTGAAAAGGTGGCAGCCCTAAGATGTGCAGGTGACAAAACAGCGATAATTGCATCCGCCAAGCACATAGTGGATTGAGGGTAGTGAACTCAAGGAACAGAGCAATTAGCAAATGCGAAAAGCATCATACGACACAAAGAAGACACACAGTAGTAGCGACAGCCCCCACTCACTCCGATACCACACATCCAGGATACATAGCGGAGGGCAGCTAGTCCCCACGTTATCCTGTGGCAACAGAGGTATCACAACGCACTAAATGTAAGAGAAGCTTACGAAACCACATCCCGAACTCGTGAACATACCTAGGGACACTGGTAAGAAGACAGTCACTAGAACAGAGTGAGGAAATGTGTCAATTAATAGAAGTACCGAACCCCTCATGCAGGACAGGGAAGGCCAGGACTCAACCCCTCGAGTGTATAGACTGTGGACACCAGATGCTGATTTTAAAGTCACAGAGAGTGAATTTCATCTACAAAGTAATTCGTTATTCACCATGCAATACCCCTGTATCTTCTGATCGAAAACAAAGGGGGAATGGTTGATACAGGACGACAAGCTGTAAAATCATGGTCAATACCTAGGGTACTGATGGTGCCAGACCCACACACAATATTGAATGCTAAGAACACGCCACAGAAGTACCTTACCGTGGTACATATGGGTTATGCCTTCGCAAATACCTATACATCCAGATAGTCCGTGATTGCTTTGCATTATCTGTGGTGGCCAGACAGCCATACCTGGCTATCACAGGGCTACTGTGAAAGTACAACGATATTCCACAGCAGACATAGCTACATCTCCGTGTTTACTACACCTGCCAGCTGTTCTACTTTATGGGATGATATTCTGCTTATGCTCCTACCCAGCAGCAAATGTAAGGAAGATACAAGGCACTGGAGATATTCAGCAGAACAGAAACATAAAGTAAGCAAGCATAAAATTGGTAAATCTACAGAGAATACAGGTCAAGTACCCGGGATATGTGGTATCCAAGTAGGGTAGAACATTACATGACGATAGGAAGGTAGCAATTTCACAAGCACCCAAGCCAACTACCAAGAAGGAAACGAAGTCCTTCTGTGCTGACTAACATTTGTCAAAAGCTTGTTACCAAACAATGCTTCTCAATCTGCTGTATTGTCTGCCTTAATCTTTAATACACCTATGGCAGCACAACAACACACTACACTGATTACAGTAGCAGAAACAACTTTCTGCAGACTAAAATTACGATAGCTTCCAACATCTGTATTAGGTCTCCGACAATCATAACACATGTTGTCAATTGCAGATTGTAGATATATGACGCCGTCTTGATGCAACAGCATGGAAGTAAGCAATGCCACATAAAGCTATTACCTATTGTAGTTGACACTGTGGTACACAAAGCCATATTGTGTACAGGCAGTTGTTGTAGCACCTCCATAGGTACAGGCCCCGGCCTCAACAAAAAGCATTAAGGCTCACCATCAGAGAATGTTCTGGAAGCGCGTATCATTCTGTTGCAGAAGATAGTATTCCAAATCTGCTAGACATTTGTCTTGTTTGGATTCATACCACTGAGTCAATCATATATGGTGAGCACACCACACAGTTGCCTATGTTTTAAATGGATGAATAACTACACATTGCACATGATATATCACTGGGATTACACCCTTAGATGATGCAGAGGTGATACACGTGTAATGCACGGATCATGTAGACAGAGCTCCTTACAGGGAACGAATCAAGTATGGCTGCGTGGCAGTAGTTATTGATAATGAGATAGACTTCAAACCCCAGGTGGCATATATCGTGTCTGCCCAAGCAGCAAAATAGATAGCTTTAACACGCGCTTGTACTCTGTAGCAAAACCGCATGTGTGGGACATATGTCCCCGATAGCTGCGCAAGCGTCTGTACAGTGCATGTTTATGAGCAGCAGTGGAAGAACAGGGAATGATAACATCCACCGTAAACCGATTAATCGCGCGCAATTGATCCTGATAGCGCCCCATTCCATTCAGTTACCTACCAGGCAGCTAATTGTAAATGCAGGTCATAGATAAAAAACAGGATAACAGGTAGGCGTTGCAAGGCATGAGCCTGGCGCAGCTGCAAAATGCTAGCCTCACAGTTGGAAAGTGTATGTTTGAATGAGGAATGACAACTCAGACATTTTACATGTAGAAATGTTACAAAACAATGCATCAACTACGAAGTTAAGAAAAGTTTAATGCAGAAGGCGACGAGGACAACTCAACACGGACTGCACATATCCACAGTGAGAAAGCCAATATTAACGCCTAATGAAGTCAGATATGCGCTTTGTGGAGCCAAGGGTGAGATACATGTCTCACAGGGGGTGGTATATCTGTTAACAGAATACCCTAACATAATGGAATTAGGAACCACATACAAACATCATGAGAAATATGTCAACATTTGCAGATACTATGCACAGACATTTAAACTGAAGGGAGTGTGTTTACCACACCACCATAACTGCTCCGCATTATTTGTATGTAGTTCATACATCTGAATAAATGTGAAGGGAAGAAATACTGTTTAGTGATTGCCACATATAATCAAAATGGGTAGAAGCATTCTCAACCATGTATCCGGATGCAGCAGCAGTGGCAAAGTGCCAGTAAATTCAAGTATCCCAGATCGGGCATACTGTAAAGAAGCTACAGTGACAATAGAACACATTTAGTGAAACCAGACAATCACGCATAACCACTGGGGGATTATTTTGTATTTCCATGAATGTAAATTGTATAGGAACTGCTGTACAGTACAGACTGAAGTTGCTGCAAGGTAGCTGTACAATGGGATCCTGAGAAATAAGTACAGGAGGTTGGTGGGTGACACCTGACAGAAAAGTTACACATTTGCTGTCTACCTCTAGCATTGCTGAGCATGACAACAGTTCCAAAATGTAAAAGTGTTGCAATCTCACCGGCAGTAGTATGTGGAATGGCATATCATGTGCCAGAGTGAAAGCTGGGTCATGCCTGCAGAGCCGGTGGTGGAGTGGCTCATTAGCAGGTGACATGCCAGAGGATTGTTAACCAATAACACCTGGTTTTGCAGTTAAAGTCTTTTACAGATAAAGAGCAGAGTGAGCCGGACGATAGCTGACACACCAGTATCGCTGTGTGTATGTCAATATTATCCAAACAAGATAATTGGCAAGTGGAAAGTGTGAAGGTTAGTACCAGGTACTGTTGGCAACGCCAACTGCAGTAAAGAATGCTGAGAGGTCGTCACTGGGTTCACCTTAAGAAGCCAAACAGTTTCAAACCGATAAGGATATCAAGTCTGATCAACATCTTGTAGCTGATATACCATAAGAGCCTGAATCACCAGGCCAGACTGTATAACAATACAAAGCAAAACCCCAAAGACATTTGGTTTACTGTCATAATGATTATACACCTATTAACCATGTTTGTGCTTTACTTTACATTTTACAGGACCTCACTGCATATAACTACATGGATACAAATAGTGATACGTGATGAATCTGGGCCGGGCAGAGTGTCTTCCACACTTCAACAACAATACCTAGGCATGACGCTGCATGCACACACACTATGAACATTTTAAATTGCTGTGTTTGTACTGCCATACCTACATCATACATGGAGGGACTCCATCCTTGGTGTCCTCTCAGATAGATTGAGACTTGTGAATGATTTACACTTTGATTCACAGGTTCTGTGGAGATCCCACAGGACAAAGTGGCACCTGTACTTACCTGTTACACAAAAAGTAATTGTATGTTGTTATAAAACATGATACAGTTCAAGTTGGTGGGAGTATTTTGTAACATAACTGTGTCTTACAAATGTCATATAACAGCCAAAGATCCACAGTACTACTTGTAGCACAACTCATCTATTATCTATTATTGAAGCTTCCATGAGAACAACGTGGAAGGATGTGCAGGAAACATCCTGAATTGTATAAAGAGTCCTCTGTTATAGAGAGGAAGATGTTAGATGCAGAGGTAACCCGCGTCAGTAGTAAAGTAGAATAGTGTTAGGTTGTTTGTGGAAAAAGCATATCAGTATTGGTTACCTGAGAATTGGTCCGGCAGTTGTTGTTTGGGTTATCTGGCTCAGTCACATGGTGACATACCTTTGCACAATTGCCTTCTGGGTGCAAGCAGAACTACCTAACACACATAGCTCTCAAGGAACTGTAGAACACGATCCGAGAAACCTACTACTAATCCAGTGTGGGTGAAATGGAAGCTGTTCTGACATTCCAGTTTTCTGCAAAGAGATAAAAGGAATATCGATCCATATGGACTTGAGTGACAGCGTCATAACCTGGGCTGGAACACTCCAGCTTGTGGAGTAAAAGGGAATCAATCAGGGAACAGAGGAAGTTGTCAAAACCCGTCGGAGGAATGATGAGATGTGACTTTCCGCTCTTGAACTTGTGGACTGATGAACTGGATGCAATGAAAGACATTGTGTCACAAAATGTAATGGCGCATGACTGCCCTGCGGGGGGCCTCCTGCCGCAAGAATTGGTAATGATGTACGCCGCTCATTAAAGAAGATCGCTAACAATCCAAGTACCACATAAAAAGACCAGAATCAACGCCCACCTAGAGGTAATAGCAGTTAGTGTCATCCATGGCAGAACAGGCCCAAACCCACTGACGCAACCATTTCCACAAACCATTTGGTGGATGGGGTTCCAGTCATACTGGCACTCTCATGCGATTGCCATTTGTGTTATTTCTTTTTTTGCTCATATTGGGAGCATGTGTTCATTATGGGATACTTTGCATGCCTGGTATTAGTCAGGGACTCTGTCGAGGCCATTATCGCTACCCGAGACTATGTATTGACCTGTGAGTGGTATTTGTCATCACAAAATGCAATCCTTCTTGGAAATGTACAACAAATTACTTGCCTAGTTAAACGTTCCAGAGAGGAAGAGGCTAGGGAAATGAAATAATGTGTATATGTTTCTGGATAGAATAGAAAGCAATCAAAGGAGGGAGAATGTTAGCAAAAATACATATTTTGCAAACATCCTTATGACGTGCAACTTTAGAAGCAATAAGTGTATGCAAAATGCATATTATTCTATCTTACAATATGGCAGTAGCTTATCATGCGCTGTAATTGCCTGTAGTGTAGCTGCAGTGTGATTGAACCCCTGACCCCTGGCAGTAACCAGTGCAGCAGGTGTATGTCATTCAGCATTAGTCATCTGCTCCTGTGTTAGAGAAGCCAATAAAATGTATGTACAGGTATATCTATTCATCCTTCCACCTGAGGAGGATAGGCTTGTGAGCTCTATGTAACACAGAGTACAGCTGCCCGCCCAGAGAGACAAAGGAAACTCTAGTGTAGGAAATGGATGACGACCGGACGACCCGGTTCTGGAACAGTGTTAGGAACCGTGACAGAGCAGAATTCCCATCAAGTACATTCTAATTGACTATGTGGCTGCATAGGGTTTTGCTATCCTCATGGGAAAACATTTAATAAGCATTACCTTAGCACCGTTGTAGAATACAACATTGTGGACTATAAAGTGATTTAAATGCCCACAGACTGACCACCATCATTAATGTGTGCAAAAGATGATAGTGTATTACACTTTAATGCCCTCCAACTACAGCTGTAACATGTATAGAATGAAACAAATGTCTCAACTTGGACTACATAGTTCTTTTGCCTCCTGCTGCACAGTAGTAAAAACGTTATTAATCTCAGCTTCCACCAACGACTGTGCGCTGGACTGTCATTTTGAAAAGACGAAGCGAGTACAAAATTATTTACACAGTTTGATTTAAACAACGAATTAACCAGATGTGTATGTTCTTGCATGGGGAATAGGTCAGAAGCCAACCATCACAATGTCCATGTGTACCACATACAAACAGCCAGTAACACGCAGTAGTAGTGCATGAAGGCATACTACGACTGTGGGAATAGCGTATTGCAGGACATATGGCACATGTACAATTGCAGATGCATGACACAAACCCCAGGATGGGTGTCCCTGCAAGAGGAACATGTGCCAGCCACACCTCCACAGATGTACGACAATAAAAGGCACTGGCAAACACACAGAAACTACTACCGTCCAACACCTTTGACTGCAAAAGCGGGGCCTGGTCAGACACCAACAGAAGCATGCACAAAGATCATCTCTACTTGACTCACGTAGACTTTTCTCTATCATTAGAGCCTGCCTTGCTCTACGGTACTTGTGTGATACGGCACTCTTATGATAGCACCCCAAAAGTGGTAGAACTCCTAGGTAACCCGCATGCGAGAATCTCTTTTTAAAGTTGTTTGTCTGGTCCTTCTAGCATGTGGGGATCAGTTGCTAGTGTGTCACTCTCCTGTCAGCTGGTGAACCTGGGAATATTGAGGCAATGTTACAATTGCCTCATGTACCTGAACAACCCCTCTCACTCCTCCCACCGAAAACACTAAATACATGCGAAGTGCAGCCTCGGCCAAACTGGAGGCTGAACTCTCAACATGGGACTGGCAAGACCAGATAAAGACATACTATGTTTGACTGCACCTACCAAAACAGTAGAGGCCAACAAAGCAGACACCCAAACAACACCACCCAGAACACAACACCTGTAACACACATATATACCCTACAGTCAGAGTGTCAAAACAGCCAGCCCGAAGGCCAAACACAATGCCAGACACACTAGTCATTGGTGACTCCCATAGTCAGACACACTGACGCCCACCAGACTGAGTAAGGAGAAGGGTCACAGAAGCCTGTCGGTGCTAGAATCACAATACAACGCAGCACTCAGGTCTCTCAACAGTAGGGTACAGCGCTACCCCAGTCATTGTCCACTTTGGTGTAAACGACCTGAGACGTACCTCCTTGACCATGAACAGACATTGAGGAGCTCTCTGATTATGAGCCTCCAGGTCAGGTATGACCTTGACCTTGAGACAGTATCCTACCTTCACCAAGAATGATGTCATTAACACAGAGATAGGATGATCATTAACAATTGGCTTTAAACTCTGGTGTCATTCAAAGGGGATCCAATGTTTGTCTGCCTGGGATGACATGCTGGACAAGCCACACTGTTGCTAAGTGATCATTGCACCTGTCACCCTGGGATTCCGGATATTGGCAGAAATCTGTTGCTACCCCCATAGTGCCTTTTTAGGCAAGGCTCAAATTCTAAACCTACCACCCTAGAAGTCACAAAAAGGAAAAAACTAAGGGTAATGCTGCTCAATGCCAGAAGTCTAAATTTCAAATGCACGCACTTTCGAGGCCCTTCTCAGTATGGAGAACATCGATGTTCTGTGCAGTGACAGAAACCTGGTTCAAGGCTCCTGAGAGCACCCCAGCACTATCAGGGTTTTACCTCTTATCATGCGCCGGCCCCAAATCGACAATACCAAGAAAGGAGGGGGTATCCGGTGGTTCATCAAGGACACCCACACCTCAAGACTGGGTAGTGGCAACGCACGATGCATCGGAGACCATCCAGGTACTCAACTAGTAGGCAAGACTGGCTCTGCAAATTGTAACAGCATGTTACAGGCCACCTCACAAACTCTGTAGGAACCTCTACATGGCCTTCCTGAAAAACACTAGAGAGGATAAATGTATCACCAAACACCATCATACTAGGTGACATCACTGAATTACCTAATATAGACTGGGAACATCACTCAAGACCAAACACCCCAGCCCAAAGTTCCTGGAATTCATAAAACTCCAAATGCCATGGAACAACTAGTCACCATCCCCACAAGAGGAGAAAACATACTTGAGTCTCATCATCACGAACATGTGGAGCACAATGTTCACCGACCGAAGATACCTCACTGGTGAGATCAGATCACAAACTAATCTCGCTGGAGGTCCCTGCATCCCACCCCCACCTGAAATAAAAAGACCACAGGTAAAGAACTTCAAGAGCAGGACTTCACACTTCAAAGACTAGTGTGGTCTCCTAAGGGCCCCTAGGCGGCAAGGAAAAACAGTACTGTCAGGCTGCTGAATCACTTACAAATGCCTTCTTCAACAGCACCTGCAGGACGCACATGGATAAGGCAGTCCCAAGCAAAACAAAGACTCTTTTGTACCAAAGGCAAGCGTCCAGTCTGGGTTGACCCCAGCCAAGGCAAACAAACTCCTACAACAAAAAGGCTGAGTGAAGTTACTACAAGATAGAGTTAAAAACTTAGCAAGGAGTGGGCACACCCTTTAGCTCTGCTATAAGTAAAAACTAAGAGCTCCTTCATAAAAATCATCCAAAGTAAAATTTGAGAGGAAAAAATAGCTAAAGACTCAAAGACAACAATCACTTCAAGGCCTTCTTTAGCAATATGTTAGAAACCTGGGAGGAAATTTAAGATATGCTCAGAACTAGTTTCAAAATGATGTGTGTGAAGATTACTGATCCCACGAGACATTGCCAACATATCAGCTGGCTGACAGGTTCAGTGCGAAACTTCCCCCTCAAAAGGAGAGATATCTGATTGGGCGACTTGCAGCCCCAAAATATCTCCAGGCACGCCAGCAAGTAGAACTGCTCTCTCCAAAGCAAAACACAGCATCCATGGGACCTGATGGTGTCTGGCCACTGTGTGCTCTACCTAACTCAATGGTGAATTAAAACCCACAGCTAGGACAGCTGTTTAATCATAGTCTTACCTGGATACAGCACCAGGAGTGGTGCACTTTGGCAACTGCGTGTCCCACTTCAAAGGTGGTGCCTCCACCGACCTGGAAATTATTGCCCATTAGCGACAAGCCTTATCTGCAAAAAGCCATGGAGAGGATCATAATGGACCTCATAACAAAGACATAGGGAATTTGCAGACTTTGGATCCATCCCAGTTTGGCTTTGTCAAAGGCAGATCATGCCGCACTAAACTTCTGGTTGATTTTTTTCAACAGTCACCAAAAGCCATTGATGAGGGAAAGGCAGTCCACAAGCAGCCTACCTCTCGATCTGGCACCCACTGAAGGCTCTTCGATACAATACCCCACTCGGTATCATTTGAAAAACTCATCAGAAACTTAAATGTTAACCCATACATCACAAGATGGGTTGCAAACTGGCTGAGTGACCGGAGATCCCACAGGGTCAGAGTTGCTGGTTAAGCCATGACTCAGACTCGCCTGTCACAAATTAATTTGTACCACGAGGCTCAGTCCTGGGCCCACTCTTGTTTTGGCATCTACTTTTCAAAAGTACAAGCAAACACAGGATGTTTATGGCTGACAAAGTTACCGTAGATGACTGCTATAAAACTGGCGCCATAATGAAAACACTTATCTGACACAGATATCCTTCAGAAGGGTCTCCACAGAAATGGATAATTGGTGCCAGGCCATGGCCTAAAGTTAAATGCCAAAATACGCCATGAATAGTCATACCCTTCGGGAAAAACAAGGTTACCCTAGCTACCAAATAGGTGGCAATCCACTGAGCACGGAGAAGAGAAGTTATCAGGGACCTGGGGACCCAGGTTGATAATGTAGTCTGTCATTCGGTCACACCCCATGTAGCTAAAGCAGTTTAGTAAAGACCTTCTACATTGCCCACCTTATGTATGAAGGGATTCTCATCTAGATCAAGGAGGTCATAGTCTCTTTTGCTCTATACTCATCACTCATCAGAGCAATGATTGAGTACAATGCCCCATTCGGAATGTAGGCTGACCCGACACTTGCAGCAGCTGGAGAGGCCACAAAGTTCTCACCAAAAGGATAAAAGGGTCTCAGGAACATACTGTCCTATGCTGCCCGACTGAAAGAACTCCAGTCCTATTCAGTCGCTATCGCTGCTCCAGAGGTGACCTTGCCTAACATACAAGGCCACGTCAGACCCAGATTTGATGTAAATATGCTTCACCTCAAAAAAATCTAGATCCATCAGAGCCCAAGGGGCGGAGACTTAAAACCCTCGACATCGGCTATTAATAGGACGTGCTGGAGGGATGAATTCATACCCAAAGATACCCTAATGCTGTGGGAATAAAAATCCCGGTATATGTGAGGCAGAGCACCTGGCTGGTCTTGTTCAAGAGAAATCTTGATCCAATGGATGGGAGATCGCAAGATATACCCCAGGGATTACCTCAGTGTCACCAATGCTCGACAGAGGCACAGGCACAGCAAATAATGTGGGTATAGTTCCCCCCCTTATACTACAAGGGGTGGCGTGAAGCCACAAAACTATGGGCTAGGGCTTGCAAATGCCCCTCGGGCAGATAGTAGCCTAGAAGTATGAACTCTATGAACCTATGAACCTATGAACATACAGGGATTCTGTGTAATGTTTCCTGCCTATAACACCCCCATAGGCCAAAGAGAAGAATAGAATGGACATATGCATGTAATGTTGTGAAGGATGTGTGGTAGTCCTCAGTATCACAGTGTTAGGACACACAGAGATACACCGTCATCAACTGTGACGTATGTGCACTTGTACCAACAGCATACCTGGGTATGTAGCCACAGAGGACAAATCCTTATGTGCTTACAGAAATATACATCTGGAGAAAAGAGTATGGGGATAGACAAGTATAAATGCTGACAAACTATGAATATAGGAAGGTTCATACGTCCATAAGGCACAGGAGTAGAGGCCATCGTCCCAGGTTCCAGCCATAACACTCACACCATAGTTAGGATGACTTTTGCCAACCTTCTGTGCTTCAGATAAAATACTCATGATATTGCTGTACCTCGGTCAGCAGTGATAATGATGTAATCCCTGGCCTATACCACGCACCTCCATCCAATGGACAACATACTCATGAACAAGGGGCTAGGAAGGATCTCTGTCTCTGTTACTGTAGCAGTGTAGATCCACAGCATTGTGAGTGTCTGGGTGATATATGTGTCACTCAGAGCACATTGGCCATTAGCCACCATGACCAAGGTTCATGTCACCTGCTCCTAGTGGTTCTTGAGGGATTGCAGATACAGTAGAGTGAAGCCAGGCTACATGACATATGGGGTTGACGCCCATGGCCTCATTATGTCAAGGCACAAGGTCAACCCCACTTAAACAGCAGGTATGGGACTTAATAATGGGGTAGCAGGGGTCCGCTACAAGGGGGACGGCATTACACATTAAATGATGTCATCCTGCATCTGTACCTAGACAATTAACCTAAGGAGGGCTTCCCAGCTGCTGTAGGTGTATGGTCAGATACAAGTCTGAATGGGGCAATGTAGTAAATCATAGGTGTAACACGCATTAATGGGCAGTACAAGGAGACAATGACCTAGCCTGGAGTGTAGATGTGAATCCCTGCCACAAACAGGTGGGCAATGTGGGGAAGTCCCACAGGAACCCTGACGATAGTACTTGTGTGTTGAATGAATGGTGACCCGACAAACTCTGTCCCTGATCGGCCGGGTAATCACCCTGTGCTGAGTGACAAGCCACCCATGCTGGACGAAATTTGACCTAGTAATTACTTTCTCGACAGGTATGATGTCAGCATTACTTAGCATTTAGCTGTGGGACATGTCCCTGACAGCAGACATGGCTATCCTGGGAGGAGGCCTTGCCCTTCAAGGATATTATCTGTGTCAGATGTCAAATTTAATTATGGCAGCACCTGTTTTGCAGTCATCTACAAACAATGTTGCCTACCAACACCCCCTGTGTGTGCTCTGTACCATGGAAATGTAGATGTATGACGGGTGGACCCACGAAGGGCCCCATGGGACACCACTTTGCGACAGGCAGTAGGTCTGACATGCTGCCAGCAACTATGGACCCGTGTGGGTTGTGTCAAAGCATAGACAGTTTACAACACATTTCTGCTTGATGTATCGTGTAATCACATCCCAGCCAATGGGTTTTATCAATACGATACCTGAGGGAGGTAATGTGATGATGAAGGCCTTTTGCCAGGTCGAGGTAGGGCTGTATGGATCTGGCCAACACCCCATCATCAATGGCCTCGGTGACTAGCTCCTCAAATGTCAACCCATGCTTTTAAAAGGCATGAACCGACCTGAACAAGACAAACCGTGTTGGATGCAAAGTGAAGCGTATGTCCCCTATGCCGTTTCATGTAACGAGCCGCAGTATGATCCCTCTCATGTCTTTTTGCAGATAGGTCTCCTCATGGTAATGGGACAGTAATAACCAGGCTCAGTGGAGGCATTGGCCCTGTGACGTGGGACTACAGTTGCCATGCAGCTACTTTAACCTGGGTACCTTACCTGAGGTGAGCTACAAAGGAAATAGCTGTCCCCACTAACTGTGGGTCTAATTCACCTCATGAGAGATGAGATGATGGAGGGCTACACAGTGTGGGTCACCAGCGCTGGTCTCATGGATGCTATGTCCACGCACTGCCCTGAGAGAGAGAGTAATGTCCCACCTGTGTGTCACAGAACATTTTGGTGACCACAAACCGCTGGCTACAGACATCTCCCTCATAGTGTGGGGAGGTGTGTGGAGATGTCCTCCACTGGACTTGCTGGGGCCCTGTATGTTGTAGCAATGTGTGTATGTTGAGTCAACTCCACCCTTGTAGAACCCAGTCAGAGCATAAGTGTGGGAGTGACCTCACAGGTGTTGAGCATAGCAACTGAAAGGTGGTATGATTGTCAGCTTAGATCCATGTAGGTATATCTGTGGAATGTGCCCTGACCATGGCATGACAGTGTGTAACTCTCACTCTACATAAGATGCATTCCAAAGTGTGTCATGCACCTCACACAAGGTGTCTGCTCCACGCATGTAGTAGCTACCTCCTCGTGTTGTAAGCATCACTGTGTATGGCTGGGGTACACCACACTGGGATGCTTGGCATTGGGTACAATGAACTAATACAGTTGGGTAAGTGAATGCCTGGTTCACATGCAGTCCTGTAGGTACTGGCAGATGGCAAATGTGATTGAGCGCAGGTGGCTGCAGTACTGTCACGACCACTGGCTCAGACAAGTCCTTAAAGGAGCACTCACAGTAGTGTGCAGAATTGTGTAGTCTGCCTCTGAGCAAGCAATGTGTATGGTAACTGGCAACACTCACAGCAACGGATGCCAATAGCAGAAAGCCAATGTCCAAATAACATAGATTAACTTCTGCATGACAAGTATGTCAATAACATCATGACATGTATTGTGCACGTGTCTGCCACTAATTACAATTGCAAATGGCCGGTAAGACCTGGCCTTCTTAAAGTTCCAGTGATTTACACAGTCTGGGATGTAAGAAGTTCCGATAATAAAAGTGGCAATACCTCCCAATCGTGGCCTCCCTGGGTATTAAAGTGATTGTTAACCTGCAACATTGGATGTACACCATTATGGGTTCTGGTGTCAGAAAACATGGTTCCTGTAGCACTACACAGTATGGGTAGTCAAGCAGAACATCCGTGATTGTTGTGAACACACAGCATCAAAGTGAAACCCACTGCTCCACAAGGACACAGTCCGACAAGCCTCTACACTTTACATATGCTTTCAGTGTTTGTCCATTGTAGGACCCAAAATTGTCTAAAGACAGGAATGATGCCTTATTTCAACACCCAAGTGAAACAGACTCATTGTGCATCACAGGTACACATATGCACTTTTATAAGCGTTTAATGTTGATGAGCAGCGCTGTCCATGAAAATGCAGCACAGATGCACAGAAATACCCAGGTACGGGTCCATAGAACTGCGCGTCCCACATCCACAGGGTCCACGCACACATGAAGGATGTGTAATGGGTACTGTCGATTGTTGCAGTCAAGGGATTCTAATGGGTATGTAGACCAATGGGAAAAGTTGTTTCACAGGCAATCCTTTGTCCCGCCCGTGATGTGTGCAGCACCTGCCTTTACCTCCGCCAATAATGCAAACCATCCACCGGAGAATGCTAAATGGTGGAAATGTGTACAGTTCATACTAGCGTCCAGTAGGCAATTGTCGCGGATGGACAATCAGATGGCCAGGAAGATGGTTCCCACAACTGCTAAACTGGAACACATTGTGCCAGGTAAGGCATAACACAGGAAATAAGGTTATAGACTAAGAAGACATCTCCACATACAAAGTCGACCGTACAACATCAAGACACAGCACTCAATCTACAGCAACAGAATAGTGAGCACCCGCTAACATACATGGAACAGATGCGACTCAGAACATATACCAATGGCACACGACAACGCCAAGTAGGATATGTAAATTGGTGGCATTCCTACCCAGTGAAGACAATATGGTTAAATGAATTACATAGGTGATCAATATGTTCCGGTGTGGTGTTATATTTGAAAATACAGTGACGGATATGTCCCATTGGGATGTCTGAAGGTTTATATGAGGCAGTTAAGCAATTCAGTATGTTTGGATGTACATTTTGTTCGCTGTTCAGGCATCCACCTGGATTCACGATAGCACCGTAGCCAGAATGGGTAGTCAGAATGTGACATCCGCGATTGGGAACCTTCACCAGCAGGTGAAAGCGCACTGGGCCAGGTGGACAACAGTCCAGCAACATCTAACCTGACATAAGCGCACATTGGTGTCCATTGGGACCCAAAATTCCATTCATTGGAGGAATGCTAGCTTCCTGCATTGCTCACGGCAGACTCATTGGCGTAACCACGCCACAGGTACACATATGCATGGCGTGTTCGCACCAATGTTGATGATAGCTGTCCATGAAAATGCAGCACATCTGCAGAAATACCTGCACGGGTCCATAGAATCAGTTCGTCCACATCACAGCGTCCCATACACATGAAGTGATGTGCCAATGGGTACTGTCGATTAATGCAGTCAAGGGAGATCTGGGTATGGTAAATTCTTGGCCTTCGGTGTTGTTTAGTAGGCAATCCTTTGTCCAGCCCGTGGGAAGGATGTAAAGTGTAACACCTGCCTTACTCTCCGCTAATAATGCACCAGCCATCTACTGGAGATGCTAAATGCAGGTGTGAAATTAATGTACAGGCCTATATACCAGGTGTCCAGTAGGCAATTCTCATGGATGGACAACGTCTGCGATAGATAACCCTAATATATGATTGGAATACAGCCCAGCGGTAAAAGCATAACGCAGCAAATATACATAGGGACTACGGTTGACATTCACCATACAGAAGTTTGACACGCCATGCAAACACTGCCGGTACACAGCACTCAATCTGCCACCAGCAGCTTTGGCGCTACTGTGGAACAGATGGGCGACCATATTGCAACACAAAGTAATGGCACACCAACAGCGTCAACTGGGATATATGAAACTATGGGCGTTTCCCACCTATGAAGAAAACATGCTTCAATGAGAGACATAGGGATCTACATGTTCGGTGGTATTGAAATTACTGGTATTGGATATATATTGGAATCTGAGTTTTATTGAAGCAGTTGCTAATATATAATGTCTTTGGATGTACACCATCTGTTCACGGCTGTAAATCCCCGCCTGGTTAAGTAGCACCCTTGTGAAGAGATGGGTGATCAAAACCTTGAACATCGAGTGGGAGCATACAGCAGCAGTCAAAAACGCACAGCCAGTTGGACCACAGTCCAGCAACATCTAACTTTACATATGCACATTGGTGTCCATTGAAGGACCACAAAATGCAACACTTTCATAATAACTCACTCCAGGCGTTTACGAGAACAGCAGGCGATGATGCTATAGCGGCTGCAGCACAGTTAGACATATGCACCACCAGCGTGTTTAAAGGTTGATGACAAGTGTTCATGAAGCATGGGACATATGAACAGAAATGCCAGATCGTGTCCATGCATTTTCGTCCCACATCAGTCCATACGCATGAAGGATGTATTGAGGTTGCAACCATGGGATCTTAGGTGGTATGCAGAAATGGGGCTTTGTGTTATGGCAGATAATCCGTTGTCCTGCCCGTGAGAGGATATTGTGCATGGTACCTTACTCACCACTATTAATTAATGCCATCCCTGTGACTAAATGCTGGTGTGAAATAGTACAGCCCAGTGTCAGTAAGGCAATTCACATGGATGATGGACAAGAAAGCATTATGACCAAGATGGCGCCCATAACTGCAAACCGGTGGAATTACACTGCCGCAGTAAAGGCATTACACAGGTAATACACATAGGGACTACACTTGACATTTCCCCATACAAAACACGGATTAACCAGCTGAAGAAGTCCAAAGGTACTGTAGACTTGCCGTCGGCATTACTCAGAATACCAGAATTAAATGCAGTCACCATGGTTATTGAAACTCTTTTAGTCTGCTTCGCCGGCAGACTTATTCAAGAATACATCCACAATGCAGTCCAACCTACTACATTTAAAAGCCAATTGGTCATTAAATTAGATGTGCTAAGTATTAATTAAATTCGCAAAGACGAGCAAACGAAACAAACTTTACTTGGGTTACAGATTCCACACAGTGAAATTACATCTGACATTGCTGAAAGGTACATTCTTCATAGAAAAATAGAAATATATGTATATATATGAAGAACCAACATAATGTTTTTCATAAATGATTGACTGTTTAAGCTACATATATATGTTCTATGGATTGTGCCAATATATTAAAAGAACTACAGACGCCTAGTAATATAAATGAACCATAATATATAGAGATAAACGTATGATTATGACTAATGTCAAATAGATATGAAATGTAAAGATTCACAATGTAGTAAAGTATAATATTCATTTAGAAGGTTAGTTAAAGTGTTCAGACATCCTTATTGTCAAAATACTAACACAAAGGCCGAATTGGTTAGCTTTCATGTACTAAGGATGTTGTACCACAGCATAGTGAGTGATAAGGTGATGAATCTGTCCACCAACGCGTTCTATTAATGACGCTGTGAAGATTAATGCGTCACCTGCCCTTGTGGTTCTGAGGATCGATTCTTTAGGTGAAGCATAGTCATCAGATCTGGGTTGACATGGCCTTGTATGCCAGGCACAGGTCCTCTGGAGCAGAAGTGGTATGCGACTGTATACAGCTGGAATTCTTTCAATTCGGTCGGCATAACCTCTTCCTGAGACCCTGCATCTGTCTCATGTCGATGAACTGTTTAGGGGCCCTGTCCAGCTGCTGCAGGTGTCGGGTCAGATACATTATGAAGCGGGGCATTGTATGCCCAATCATAAGGTCTAATGTGTGAAAGATGACGAGTACAAGGAGGACAATGACCTCCCTGATCTAGATGTGAATCCCGCTTCATGATGATGTGGGCAATGTTGAAAGGGTCTACCTAACTTCGTTAGCAGCGTGTGTGTCGAACGAGCGGTTAACAACAACCCGGGTCCCCAGATCCCTGGTAACTCCCTCTGTGCTCAGTGGATTGCCACCTATATGGTAGCTAGGGGGTAACCTTGCATTGTTCTTCGAAGGGGTATGACTATGCATTTCCTGGCATTTACAGCTGTAGGCCATGTCTCTGACACCACTTATTCACATCTGTGAGGCCCTCCTGAGCGATATCATATTGTCAGATGTGTGTCGACTAGTGGCACCCAGTTTGCAGTAATCTGCAAGGCTTGTTGTCGCTCCATAACCCCCTAATGTTTGCTTGTACATTGGAAATGTAGATGCTGAAAAAATAGTGGACCCAGGACTGAGCCCCATGGGACACCACCTGTGACTTCAGCTGTGAGTATGACAAGCCAGCGAAACTATGACCCGATGTGGGTTCAGTGACTTAGCCGGTTTTGCAACCCATATGGCGATGTGTAATGGATTCACGTTCAAGATGATGGGTTTATCAATGATACCCAAGGGGGGTATTGTGTGAAGGCCGTTGCCAGGTTGGGGTAAGGCTGTATGGACTGCTTGACCCTCAGCAATGGCCTTGGTGACTGATCCTACAAAGTCAAACTGCGATGTAAAGGCATGATCTGGCTTTGACCAAATGGATCTGACTTTGACCAAGCCAAACTGGGTTGGATCCAAAGTATGCATGTCCCCTATGTCTTTATCTATGGAGTTCCATTATGATCCTTCTCCATGGCTTTTGCAGAATGGGCTTGTCGAAGCTAATGGGATGAAGTAATAACCAGGGTCAGTGGAGGCACCATCCTTGTGAAGTGTGACTACAATTAAGCCCTGTGCTACTACTTAGATGCGATATCCTGAGGTGAGGCTAAAGATTAAACAGCTGTCCTAAGAAGTGTGGGTTTTAATTCCCCATAGAGTTCATGGAGTACAGGTGGGACACCATCTGGTCCCATGGATGCTGTGTTTACTGCCGTGGAGACAGCATTTTCCCACACCACATGTGTGGGGAAGAGCGTTAGCACTGAACCTGTCAGCCAGTATGTTGGCAATGTGTGTGTGTAGGTTCAGTCATCTTGCTTCATCATTCTGAACCCAGTCTGAGCATATCTGGGAGTTAATCCTCCCAGGTGTCCAACATATAATAAAGAAGACTTATGATTGTCTGTTGAGTCCTTGTTAGTTTCTCTGTTGAATTTCCCTGGATGATTTCATGACAGCTTGTAGTTCTTCACATATAATGAGCAAGGGGGATTGTATCAACCTTACAGAATTATTCCGCTTTAACTTAGTAGTAGCTACCTTGCCTCCTGTCATCCGTAAGAGCTTGTTCATGGCTGGGAGTCCACCAGACTGGATGCTTGTCTTTTGGTACAAAGAGTCCACAGTTTTTGTATGTGATTGCCTCATCCATGTATTACAGTCCTGTAGAGTGCTGGTGGAAGGCAGCAATAATGTCACGTGATTCAGACTGGTTTTGAGTAATGTTCACCGCCACTGGCTCAGGGGCCTTAAAGGAGACCACAGTAGTGTTCAGAAGTGTGAAATGCGGCTTTTGAGAAAGGCATATGTATGGTAGCGGCACCACTGTACACATGGAACATCATTAAGCAATGAACCGCGCCGGATGTGGTAATGCGGAACATACTTACGACAGGCGTGATGGCTGGCGTTCCCCGAGTCCGATGCCGAGGGACCACACACATAGCCGACTTAGAGCGCCAGGCCAAGTAGGCAGCCGCCACAGGGCGTTGCTCTACACAAGGGCACCTTTCAGACTTTATTTGGTGTAGGTAGACCAGGAGAAGTGGAATTGGTGATAATGGCGGTGGCAACATGGAAGTCCCTTCTGCCCTAGGGCACCACTTTACCTAAGGACCCACTCTTCCGGTGGGTAATACAGCAGTACCCACACCCAGACAGCGGGTCATTGCTTGGTATGCCATATCATCTATGGCGAAACCATATATTCCCAGACATAATGGCACAGCATAATGCCAATGTCCGCCGCTAATCCATGAATGGCATAGCGGACGTGCATGCTTGAGATGTCCGTTACCAATGCGACACTGTCTGCCGGCTTTGTGAAACAAACTCACTTACATAGCGATTCAATACTAAACAGTAGCGGAGAGCCCAAATTAATGTCCCGTGGCTGTGACGCTCGTTTCAACTGTTAAACCGCCATGTTAGATGTACTGTAGCAGAAGCGGAACGGCTTCAAACCAAGCAGCGGTTATTGTCTGTGGCTCCCGTTGGTAATATCCGTCCGCGCCAATGAAGCCAAACCCATGTAATATATATTACCGACACAGAGTCATACATACCGATGGTTACGTAATGGAAAAGCGGTCCGTTCGACCAGACCCGTTATGTGCAATTAAGTATAACAAGATCTACAATGGAGTACCCGGCCAATAAAAGCGCCTGCGGCGGCTATAATATGAATAATTGTGGGTGGGGTGACGCTAATTTATCATAGACACCGGATTAAACCGTGCCCATGTGACTCATCTAACATTCATACCACGGTCAGGGCAGTTCGTATTACACTGGGGCGGACAAGACCAAACCCAAAGCACCACAGGAACACCCTGACAATGCTTGCAGGCCTGTATGCGTATGGGATATAAGCACCATGTGATCTGAACATCCCTCGCGGTCCACGACATATGCATCCTGGGCCATTGCGAGGAATAAGGAATGTTTAACATGCAGTACCGCACCTTTCCCAGCAGGAGAATGGATGCCTGTGGCAGCGTCGCGTGAAGTCTGTACGCGGGGATATGTAAGAATAGCGCTAGCTAAGTACCATGGGTACATGCATAATTAATGACACCGAACAGCTAGCGTGTAGTGGTGCACAGTAACCCGGCAAAAGCGTGAATGCAGTCGCGTTTGAATTCGACTTATAGAACATATAGATGTGAGCGTTAATGCGTAATGCGTCCATGCTGCAAAGACTGTTACATGTATATACTTGTATGTGCGTTCTGCACACGTCCGTCAACCGGATCAGGAGACATGTTACGGAATGGTCACAACTAACACACATCACGGCTAACCACACAGACCCAGTAAACATATATAAACCAGAATACGGATATGCGTAATGCCTGCTGGCGTAACCCACAATCAAGAAATGTGAGTGATAGGTAATGCGTGTGCCCAATTGTATGATCCCACTTTCGAAGCAAGGGAAGGTTGGAGGATGTGTCCTCTCACTCATTTACATTCATAATTGTAAAATATATGCTTAAATTGTACTTATTGATTCCATGCTTTGGAATGCATTGAATGCTAAGGAATTATACACACATTACTGATATAAAATATCACTGGATCAACACGCACTACATTCTAAGGTTTACTCACAACAATCAACTATGTTTCAATATACTGGATTGTATTGACCAATATTGTATTTATATTAACACATGCGTTGTCGTGACATTATTGTTTCATTAAGTAATGTATGCAACACTGATTTGTATATGTCCGTTATCATCAAGACTTGGAGCACTGTCCACTTAACTGCTTGAGCAGGTTTTATTGATTAATTGACTTTTAGAAACTGACTCTGAAGGAAGTGTATAAGAGGGACGACTATGTAATGTATTTCATTACTCCGACTGATGCCCCATGTTAGTAGGTGAAAGAGCTCAGTATCATTTGACTGTGGGTGTATCATTTTTGTCATTGTCTGTTTTTGGCGATATATGTTCAATAATGTCTTTTATGAAGTTGGGCAGGACGCTTAAGGTTTGCTGTATTTCCACTTACTGGCTTGCGTGGATATAGATAGGCCAAGTATTACATAATATGGGTAGTCAAGCAGACATCCGCGATTGGGAACATACAGCGGCAGTCAAAACCACTGGCCAGGTGGTGATAGTCCAACACGTTCTACACTCTGACATATGCACATCGGTGTCCATTGTAGGACTCCAAATATTGTTCCACGTTTACACCGTCGACCAGCTGTGATCAACTCAGACAGAGTGACAGCCATGACTACTGACACAGCTAATGAACATATGCACCACCAGTGTGTTTAAGGTTGATGATAACTGTCCATGAAAATGCAGGACATATGAACAGAAATCCCAGATTGTGGAATTGTCCATAAGATGTGCGTCCACATCCCAGTCCCTTACACATGAAGGATGTGTAATGGGTACCATGGGGGGTTACCAGGCAGGCATGGGATCCTGGGTATGCATTAAAAATGGGGCTCTGTTGTTTGGCAGATAATCCGTTTGTCCCGCCCGTGGGAGGGCGTGGGGTATAGCACGTGCCTTAGTCCCCACTTCAAGGATGCAAAGCATCCACTGAGTAATGCTAAAAGCATGTGTGAAATGTGTGTTCAGCCTATATCAGTGTCCAGTAGGCAATTCCCATGGATGGACAAGTGGTACGACCAAGATGGCACCTATAACTGGAAACCTGGTGGAATTACACAGCTAGCGGTAAGCAGCATAACACAGGAAATACAGATAGGGACTACAGTAGACACTCCCATACAAAGTCAGACCGCCGTGCGATCGGAATACCGGCATTACACAGCACACCGATCTGCCAGCAACAACATGAGGATCACTTGCATCCATACTATCTTGGAACAAATGGGTGACCTGTGGAACACTTACTAATGGCACACTAACAACCTCAACTAGGAAGGTCAGAGCGATGTTTCAACACTAGCTTTCAAGACATATAATGGAACATCCTTCAATGAATAAATAGGGTATGCATGTTCTGGCTGTTTTATATTGACATTACAGTGGCGTATAAGAGTGGCGTCCTACTGGGCCTTCTGAGGATTACTTAAAGCAGTTGCCAACCTGCAGCATTACATCAATACCCATTTTAGGTTAATCGTAGTAGAACATGGGTTTAAGTAGTTAACAACATAATATGTGTAGTCAAACACACATCTGCGATTGGGAACATACAGCAGCGGTCACAACGCATGCATCAGATGGACACAGTCCAACATGTTCTACATTTACATATGCACATTTGTGTCCATTGGTAGGACCCAAAAATTTGTCTATTGCAACGCCAACCGGGTGCGGGCGGAAGACCAAGATGAACTACAGCCGTGACTCACGGCGCAGTTGTACTATATATGCACCGCCAAGCGTGTTCAAGGTTGATGACAACTGTCCATGAAATGCTTGGGACATATGCACAGAAATCCACCAGATTGTTGAGTCCACAGATGTCGTCCACATCCCATTCCAGCACACATGGAGGATTTGCTATGGGTACTGCAATCGAGGTTGCAGCCATGGGATGCGTGGGTATGCAGAAATGGGTGTTGGAGATGATTGGCAGATGATCCATTGACCCGCCCCGTGGGAGAGGATGTGGGTACAGAACATGCCTACCACCCACCAATACTGACAATCATCCACCGGAGAATACTACATGCAGCTGTGAAATGGGTACAGCCCTACACCATTCAGTGTCCAGTAGGCATTTCCCAAGGATGATGTGGACAAACGGCCACGGACAAGATGGCACCCATAATAGCGTAAACCTGGTGGAATCACACAGCCGTAGTAAGGCATAGCAGCAGGAAATACAGATGGGGAAACAACAGTAGACATTAATTTACATAGACATCCATCCCACCATGCGAATCCTGGCGGCATACACAGCAGCCAAGGTGCTAGCAAGTATGTGGGGATCACCAGCATCCACTCCGCTGGAACATACTGGGCGACCTGTGGAACACATATTAATGGCACACCAACAACGTCAACTTAGGAAGGTCATACTATGGTTAAGCTATGGCATTCCCGCACATAACAATAACATCCTTTCATGAACAAATAGGTTCTACATGTACCGGCTGTGTTATAGCCAAATGACAATACAGTGGCGGATAGTTCACAATGGTACTTACTCTGAGGATTACTTAAAGCAGTTGCCAACCTGCGAGTACTACAGTAACACCATATGGGTTAATTCTGGAAGGATTAACACGGGTTCCATTAGCACTACATAATATGGGTAGGCAAACAGACATCTGGGACTGAGAGGAACATCGCGGCAGTCAAACCCACTGGCGAGATGGATACAGTCCAACATGTTCTACACACTTTACATATGCACATCGATTGTCCATTGCAGGACCCGTAAAATTTCTCCTTAAGTGTTGGCAACAGGCTGCGATCGTGGGTGACCCAGAAGAGGTGACAGCCGTGACTTCTGACGGCACAGGTGGCAGATATATGCATAATAAGCGTCTTCAAGGGTGATGACAACCGTCCATGAAATGCAGAACATATGAATAGGACTCCCCAGGTTGCTCTTTCGTCCATACATGCGTTCACATCCCATTTCACGCTCACATGTAGGGTGTGCAATGGGTACTGTCGAGAGGAGTTGCAGACATGGGATGCGTGGGTAATGCAAAAGCAGATCTCGATGTGGATTGGCAGATGATTCGTTGTCCCACCCGGTTATGTGCGGACGTGGCTGTAATGGCATATCGCGTTACTCCAGCGACTAATAATGCCGATCATCCACCGGAAATGCAGAATGCAGCTGTGAAATGTGTACAGCCCTATACTAGTGTCAGTAGGCGGATTCCCATGGATGGACAAGCGATACGGCCAAGATGGCACTAGCTGCAAAACCTGGGAATCCACAGGTGTTGCGTAAAGGCATAACCCAGGAAATACAGATAGGGACTACAGTAGACACTCCCCATACAAAGCCAGACCGCTGGGCGAAGATACGAGTACGTGGACAGCACTCAATCTGCCAGCAGCACGCCATAAATGAGGATCTGCGGCTTCCATACAGTGGAACAGATGGAGTGAGCTGTGTAAACATACCAATGGCACAATATCAGCGTCGGCTGGGAAGAGACATGCGATGGTCAAACTATGGCGTTCCCACCAATGAAGAATGACATCCTTCGAGGTGAATTAATAGGAATGATGTCAATTGACCATGGCAAACACCTGAATGAACAGGAAAGACTTGCTGGCACCACCTCTGGCCACAAACCATGTCACACATAGGTAGATGGAGACAGTCAACTGAAACATTTCTCAGTCGACATAGAAGTGCGTGATATGGTATCCAAAGGTTCTTCATAGACATGTATGCGCTATCACCCCGTGGAGGCCCATTGAGACGAGACACATAACATGGAAGCATCCAGGCTTTTAAATATCACCACATTCCTTACACTTCCATTTGTCACTTTCTATGCACGAACAATGAACATGTAGCCACAGCATGAAAGCACAGGACGCACTGCTAGCGAATCTATGACACACATGTCAACATCTCAGAAAGCATCCTATGAACACACGTATTACATGATATTGTACTATGAAAAACAAACAAACCAGCAACCTCAAGGAAAAGGCAAGAATAGTCCCGTGAGTTCGACACAACTACAAGTCTTCTTAACATTTTAAACAGTTTATTAAAAACATGCAAAGTTTTAGATTTGTTTCCACAACTTCTGCAGAAAAAGCAATTTCTAAAATGTTCACAATCAACACTGGTAATGAGTCTTAACGAGTTCTTAAATCTCACATTGTTGATTGTGAACTGAATTAAGAATCTTGATTTTCGAAGGGAAGTTGGTGAAAGCAATGAAACACACACTACGGACGGAAGGGACGGAGATGAACCTACGCCCCATATCTACACTGAACTCAACACAGTATGAAGCATTTAAGAACTGGCGCTACCGAGTTTACTGAGCAGAGTGCTGTCAGAGGCATATACGCCTTGCCAGGCTGGTGACATCACCCCAAGCAAGACAATAGCTGGTGAAAGCGATCTAAAAGCATGTTCATTCGCAGAGGCAGCTGGAAACACACACACACACACACACACACACACACGGAAGGGATGGGAGACGAACCTACGCCTATCTACATGAACTCACTACGGTATGAAGAGCATTTACAGAAAGCGCTACCGAGTTTACTGAGCAGAGTGCTGTCAGAGGCACTACTTGTAGCGGGCTGGTGACATCACCAACAAGACAATAGTTGGCAATAGCCAAGGTATGTACACAAGTTAAGCTTGGCGTCTAAAAGCATGTTCATTCGCAGAGGCAGCTGGAAACACACACACACAAACACACACACGGAAGGGACGGGAGACAAACCTACGCCTATCTACATGAACTCACTACAGTATGAAGCATTTACAGAACGCGCTACCGAAGTTTACTTCGAGCGAGATCGCTGTCAGAGGCATACTTGCAGGCTGGTGACATCAGCCCATGAAGACAATAGTTGGCAATAGCCAAGGTATGTGGTTGCGTAAGCGTCTAAAGCATGTTCATTACATGAGAGTAAGTGGCAGCTGGAAACACACATGCACGGAAGGGACGGGAGATGAACCTGCGCTTATCTACATGAACTCACCTACAAGTATGAAGCATTTACAGAACGCCAATGCTACCCGAGTTTACTGAGCAGAGTGCTGTCAGAGGCATACTTGTAGGCTGGTGACATCACCATGCAAGACAATGAGTTGGCAATGTAGCCAAGGTATGTGTTGCTGGCGTCTAAAAGCATGTTCATTCGCAGAGGCAGCTGGAAAAACACACACACACACACCACGGGAAGGGACGAGACGAACCTCACGTAACTATCTACATGAACTCACTACAGTATGAAGCATTTACAGAACGCTGGCCAATGAGTTTTACTGAGCAGAAGCTGTCAGAGGCATGCACTTTGGTGTAGGCTGGTGACATCGTCACCCAAGCCCAAGACAATAGTTGGCAATATATTCCAAGGTATGTGTTGGCGGCGTCTAAAAGCATGTTCATTCGAGAGGCAGCTGGGAACACACACACACACACGGAAGGGACGGGAGGCGAACCTAAGCCTATCTACATGAACTAACTACAGTATGAAGCATTTACAGAACAGCAGCTACCAAGTTTTACTGAGTAGAAGCTGTCAGAACATATACTGTATGCCTGGTGACAATTTATCACCCGCAAGACAATAGTCGCACAGCTGCAATAGCCAGGAAGGTATTATGTGTTCACTTGGCGAAAGCGTCTAAAAGCATGTTCATTCCTGCCAGAGACAGCTGGAAAGACACACACACACACAGATACACACACACACACACACACACACACGGAAGGGACGGGAGACGAACCTACGCCTATCTACATGAACACACTACAGTATGAGCAAAGTCACAGAGTAGTAGAAAAACTAGTGTAAAACAACAAATAGGCTCGGACTCCTTGCTCCAGCAAAAAATGACGGTATTGTTCCAATTCCAACACAAAAAGTGGCGAGGCAAAGTTCTTAACGCAAATTTATTAGTATAGCGTTTTCGCCATGTACACTGACACAGCTTCTTCAGAGTGAAAAACAAAACAGATTTACTCTAAGTCAGGCTTTTAAATCTTTAAAAAGGAAGTGATGTCATGACCATTAGTATTTATATTAATACATTTAAAACCAGATCATTTAATGTCTAAAATCTAAAACATCATTATAATAATAAAAACATCATTTTAGTAAACCATGAATGTATTTTTGTAGATGTATGTGCCCAATAATTGGGAAAAAAATACCACAAAAGGTTAAAACTAAGAAGAATCAAGTGTTCTTAAAAAATGGTCTAGTAAGACAGTAAGCAACATTCTGGTAAAATATTGTGCAACTGGAAACTAAATAAATGTATAAAGTGAACTTTGTGCGAAGTTTACAAAAATATTAGAGAACTCATAAT
>NC_056746.1:919483-935722 GCF_019279795.1 Protopterus annectens
TTGCCTGGCATGTTGCCAACATTATCACAGTCTGCAATGCCGGGGTGACTTTTGAAATGACTTTGAATGTGGATGTAGCCAAACAACACAGACATACCACCACACTGCCTGAGGACACACACTGCAATGTGCGGCAGTCATGTGTAGGTAGCTAACCTTGGAGCATGTGATGGACCACAAGGACCCACCATGGCTGCAAGGATGCACCCCAAAATGTGAATATACACCCCCGGGCAACAGCCTGCACATGTGCCCATACAGCAGATGTGCATGGAACATGACCACCACCGGGGCCTGTGAAAAGGCCGCCATGTCTCTGTGGAATAGCATGGTCCCTACCATTGCATACATGCACGGAAGTGCACTGTGGTATGTGTCAGTATGTACACTGTCCATCTGCCGGGTGTCATGCCATTAACAACACCTGTCAGCAGACGCCAGTAGTACTGGCTGAAACACATGCCATGTATGCTGCGATGGGTGTGTGTCCAGGGTGTGGCTAGCAGGGCCGTGGAGCATATACGCCGATCTACCAAAGGGGGGGATAACCCCAGGTTTAACACACCAGACACATGGAGGTATGCATGCTGAGGGTAGTTAGGTATGGTATGTGTTGTGTAATGTGTCACCCAGCTAGGTGGAGTGCATGCCAAGCATGTGGGGTACATGGGTGTCCATTCTAGGGAAGTGTGGGTTGCTGTCAGCACATGGCAGTACAGCTGTCCGGGGCCCCAATGTACAGTATGACAACACAGACAGCATGTAACCTGTGGTGTACAAGCTCTTTTGGGTTTACAATGTGTCTAGCGGTCACAAACATGGGTATCTGAACATGGAGCACCTATGATGCATTGTGTTCGAAATATCCAGTATGTGTGCAAAACACTGTGTGATGGGATCCTCACCTGTGTGTGTTGCAGTCCAGGTATGTGCCTGGGAGGTATGATCCGTGTACAATCTGTACTTGCAGGTGTGCTGTGCAGAGCATGGAGGCAGGTCCCAGGCACCGCAGATAAATGTGAGTGGTGCATGTGTGTGCCGCTTGTGTGCAGCACAGTGGAAGGTGCAAGCATTGTCCCACATGAAAACATGCCATGCCTGCCTGTTACAGCCCTGCTGGAGACAGTCATGTGACACCGCCACAGAGGCAGTATAGCATGTGAAGATGTACATGTGTGCTCCACACCCCAGGCAGATGTCCGCAGGTCATGTGCCACAGCAGTGTGGTCGACCAGGACTGTCATAGTGGTCAGATACCACATGCCTGTATAGTACAGTATGAGCATAGTCAACAGTTGCAGTGACAGAGTAGGTCAATGTACAGTGTCCCTGTGTTCAGACCACTGCCTACTGTACACTTGGCTAGACACACACCCAGAGGGTGAATATACCGTGAGCCATCACATGTCCCAGTACACGTAGCCTGTTAATGCCATCACAGGGCGGTCACAATACATGTTGTATGACAGATATGTTGTACCAGGTGATGTGTCATGTGTGCATATGTTGAGTTGCACAGCTGTTCACAGTCCGCAACATATCAGTGCATGATGCCTAGTGTAACATGATGTGTGGAACTGCACTGTGATCCACAACAGGGTCATCTGAGACAGGTGTGTTGTGAATGGTGTAACCCATGGTTCCACGGGATATACACTGGTGCTGTTGGCTGCCATGCTGGGGCCACCAGTGGTGCCTGCAGTGGTCATACAGACATACTGCACACATTGTTCTGGCAGGAATGTCCATTGTTGTAGATGATGTGTTACTACGTGAAGGTAGGTGTGTGTTGTGAATGTTACCCATCCAGATGTGACCATCAGGTGCAGTCATGGTTGTCGACAGCATCACACCCATCCACAGCTGTCAGAACCCTGTCCCCAGAATGGGTGTCAGCCTGACTGTGTGACCTATGTGCAGATGGCGGAACACCTCCTACTGGCTGGCTAACAGTGTTATCTAGGAAGGCTATGTGATGGCTGGAATACGCTGTTATAATGTATAATGCTGGTATCCCAATGAAGTACATGGAATCACACACAGTAAGCCATGGCTGGCATGTAAACCATGTACAACAATGACTGTGTGACAGACGCAAACAATGCGGAGCCATGTTGAACATGCACCCATGAGAACACCACATATCGATGTACAACTGTCAGCTATGGGCACAGCATGGATGCAGACGCATATCCCCCACAGGCAGTACCACGCCATGTAGGTAGGGGGGCATTGCATGACTACATGTGACAGTTGCTGTACCGCCACATGTACTGCATATCCATCATGTAGGGGTAGCAGTGGTATGTGACTGTTGGACATGCCTGTACATATGACCATGTCCCACAGGATATGTGTTACGTGTACAACACGTGTTGTACCGTCATCAAGCTGTGAAGTGTATGGCTGCCAGTGTACCTGTGTGACATGTTCTGCAATGGGTGCAAAGGTATGCAGTAGTGCATTGCATGCCCACATGCCCCACACAGGTGCATAGCCTGAACATACAACACAAAGAGGTTGTTGGATCATAGCAACCCACAAGAGGAGATGGGTACGGGTGGCAACCCACTACCACCTGTCCGGGTAAGCTGTGCTTGTCCATGACACATTACCACCCAGTAGCTAGCAGTACAGCAGTACAGGGTGGCATGCATATATGTTCACTAATACCCCTGTGTGTCCCACCACTGGCCTGTGGACAGACAGACACCAACACAATGTGCAGCATTGACATGTGCACAGCACATCACCGCTGGCTACTGTAGAACAGGCTTACTGTGTAGACATGTGCACAGAACGTCTGCGCCAGCCACACTCAAACACGTTATGTGTTGAACCCCACCATTATTGTAGCCCATGCCACAGACAGATGTTCATGCATCTGTGTATGTACGTCTGGGAATGTCCATGGCCTAGCAGTATAGCTGTGTCAGTGTTGCGAACAACATACTGAATGGGCTGTGTTAGTGAGGTGCGCATAGCGTGTATGGTCCGATGGATGATACCATCAGTGCCCCTGCTATGTGAACATCCCTGTCCCCATACATGGATACCTATGCTGTGCCCAACACCACGGTCCCTGTGGGAGGGATGGCGCTGTGTGGTGCACCAGCTAACATGGGGGTGGCAGCAGGCACTGGATGTAGACATATGTGGTACCCATGTCAGGCCAGGCAACCATCCATGTGCACGGGATAGCAGTGTGTGGGCACATACAGCACTGTGTTGAACAATATCACAGCACATAGCACCTGTCAGGGTATGTGTATGCATGGATGTGCGATACCAGCATGCACCATACACACCCCCACCAACAGCATGCTGCCTACCTTGCAGAAGGCCATTGTCCACACCATGATGATAGACATGTGTAATGTCCATATACACATACCAATGCCATATGGAATGGACAGCCACCCTGCCAATATCAGTACCCCAGGTGGGACACATCCCTGTGCCATGTATGTGACATACCCTGCCATACCATGCAGCCCTGCCCAGCAATGCTGCAGTGCTATCACAGTCATACATGGTGCGATGGACAAAGGCACTTGCACTATGAACCGTCCTCACCTGTAATGTGGCAGTGATGCACCCTGTGGTGTCACAGGTGCTGTGTTTTTTACAACGGGCGCACATGCTATGCATGACCTTCCTGCTAATGTCATATGGTTACACAATGTCCCATGTGTAACACATGTGCAATACAGGTGAGGCGTGGCAGGTTGTCCAACACCCGTACAGTGCTGTGAATGTACATGGCACAACACATGCATGTACAGGTGTCCATGTGTATGTGTGCAGTGCCACCGCTGACGTTCATAATGGCTGCCGTGATGCCTAGTGACATATACACAGCATCCAGGTGAACAGTAGAACTTTCACATTGGGACATGCCAACTGGGAACACAGGTGCAGGCAGGTACACATGTCCACAGCAGGTTACCATCAACATGGTGTGTGTACAGTGTGATGATTTGACACACAGATATGATATGATACCCACTGCTTAATGGTGTGGGGGAACACGTCAGCTGTGTCAGTGCCATGATGCATCACAGAGATTACTGTGCAGATGTCTACATGTCATAGCAATGTATGTCCAGCGGGATGCCAGTACATCAGTGTAAATGTGACCTGTCACCATCATTATGTCTTACAGATAATGCCCATTCCGGGGCCAGTTTTAGGGCCCGGAGGATGATGTAATCATACCGTTGCTCCATGACAACTATGACCTGCTATTCAGCCATGTTCCACAGCAAACACAGCAGGGGGTGACCTGTGGCAGGATATCCCGGAGGGTGAACAAGGGGGGCAACAACCGCACCTACCCAGATCCGACACTGCACAGACCAACGGCAGCAAACAGCATGCCGCCACAATCGCCAGAGAACAAGGTGGGACAGGTGGTGGGCCACCAACCCAGCCCACTCACACACAAGGAGCTCCTGGCCAGTCTGGGGACACCCAGGAACATCATGCAGAAACACTCACTGCCATCGTGGAGGTGGGTGTCTCCCAACCAACAAGCCTGGAGCTGCCTGGTAAGTCAGTCTTGCATGTTTTATGATAACTGCGTAGGTGGGGGTTAAATACACCACATAATGTACCAAACATGCCAGGTATATGGCGGCATACTACAGTATGCTAGTTGTGTTGCAGACATGTGCATAACACATGCTACCAAAAGGTACATGATGTGACATGCACAGTGCTTACTTTTACAGTAATGGATAATGTGAAACTGTTGTTTGCCCCTATACAGGTACCTCTTTTTCACACAGCCAGGGGTCCGCAGGTGAGACTGTTGCTAGAGGCATGTTACAGTGTATAGATATTCCCCATGTGGCCAGGTATGACATGCACACCTGGGTCTGCTCCAGTCACGGTATACAGGTTGCACCACCGACACACCACCCATGTACAGTAGATACAACCGTTTGTATACAGGCATGACACCACATAACCCATGGGGTGATATGTGCAGTCAGCTATGCATAAATGGTGGAGGTGTTCACAATGGCTGCATTGTAGATGCATGGGTATTTGGGTATGCACACAGTACCACATAGTGAGCTGTGATCTGGCCAGCACACAGGTGTTACCAATGTGACCTATCCCCCTGCATTGTGTGCACATTGTGACATGGCACATGACATGTCCCATGCACGGGTTTTCTGTCTGCAACATTGTCACACCATGACATCCCCCGGACATAGCAGACATCCACACTGTCTGCATACCCCTCCCAATTGTGACAGCTCAGACTCGTATGGGTGCATCTCACATGGGCCACCACGGGGATGTGTAAAATGCCCATCACACAAAATTGTCCATGACCCAGTCAAACATGGCCATGGGTGATCCCCACAGGCATTTGCCACACAGTACATCTGGGGGGTAGTCCCCCTGCATTTTGTCCACACATAGTGCATCATAGCTGTAGTGGACCACCTGACATCTGATGTGGTACACCAGAAAAGAATGCCTGTCTGCAGCCACTGGAGGTGCCAAATGTCACCATATACTTGCTGTGGAACAGAAACTGTGGGACATGGAAAGAAAGCGCCATGTTACGCTCGCACAGAAACATACCTGTGTTTTGCTGCCATGCAGTGGCACAGTGCCTGTACTCCCCACTGAAAGCTATGTACACAGCTCACACCAACCACACCTGCACAGACATTTTTGTTACACATGCATTCTATCTGTAGCCTGTACACATAACACTGCACTGTGACGCCAGTTTGATGTGGTGCATGTGGTGGGACACCATTGTCACATGTCCACATGTTATCGCACATGTTGGCGGGTACTGACAAAGTGACGCCAGCCATGTGTACTGTTAACCTGCCTGTCCACACGGTGTATCACGGTGATGCATGCAAACTACCATGAATGTGTGTACTGCATGCCTACTAAATGACACCTGCTTGATGTAGGGTGCACACCAGGGCAGTATGCATACTACCACTATTAATGGCTGGCCTGCATGCACTGAGCTGTGGTGTGGGAATGCTGCATGCCATCTGCAATATCACATGCATGATGTTTTGCGTGTGTGTGTTTTTTTTCAGTGTGTGTGTCCGCATGTGTGTGTGTGTGGTGTGTGTGTGTGTGTGTGTGTGTGTGTTGTGTGTTTTTGCGTGTGTGTGTGTGTGTGTGTGTTTTTTTCTGCGTGTTTTTGGGTTTAATGTATCTTACAGTATGACTTTCTATTCACAGGTGGTGTAGGTGCGCCCCCTCCTGCGGTCCATCTGATGCTAGTGTCCCCACAGATACTAGCGGTGATGACCATAGGGGGGCCCCAGGGGGCAAAAGGCCCAGGTTCACAATCCCCCCTTCATCCCCCCCTATGCCCCATCCACACCCGTTGCCCATAAAAACATCACGCTGTTGGCATTGAGCAGGAATGTTTTTAAAAACCCCAAAAGGGCCAGTGTAATGACTGGTGATGTGCCACACAGGCATGTGGCTGGTGCTGCTCGGGGAGGAGCTCTGGTAGACATGCACCTGCTGTGGGGCAGCAGCTGGTATCACCAGACGTTCCAGACTGAAATGGCGGCACAGGCACGCTGAACGGCAGAACCAAGAAGGGCAGAGGCTGCAGGGGGCCCGCAATCCTTTCCCCTAAATGAGAACATCCAGTCATTGGCGAATGCTCAACAGCAGCTTGCTGATGTTCTGGATAGGGATTGGGTGAGATGGTTGGAATCCTCGACCGAGGCATGTCAATGGGCGTGAGCTGTCTGTGCTGGAACACCTGGTGGGGGTGAGGCGGGGACAGGGGGGGCCCCAGCAACACCACCTGTGTAGGTTGCGTGCGGGCCCCCTCTCATGCCCACTCACACAGTGCTGGTAGCAGCAGCAGTGCAGCTGGTGCTACACCAACCACACCAGGACACAGCAGGCCACGGGACATGGCCCTGGCCGGGCCCAGCGTGGGCACGGGTTTCCCCCGGACATGTGTCATCGGGGAGTCGCCACTCTACACCTCCACCCGGTAGTGCCCGGGACCCCAGGCAGGCCCGGGGCTGGGGAGACGGACACAGTGAGCCATACAAACCCGCACTGTACCGGGGGTGAAGTATACCCGTGTAGGCATCACAGATGGCTGAACTGTGTACACACATACCCCCCCCCAGCAGACACAACTCTAGGCCTCCACCACATCCACATGCATTCTGCACAGTCATGCCCAGTAAATGCACCCCCACACACACACATGATGTCATCCATTGGTACAGCCATGCCCCCGGCCCCATATCACCCTGTGCATATGATGAAGTCTCCGAGCACTGTCATCCACACCATCGGTGCAGGTTTTGCAAAATATTCTGATGCACAGGGTGGACAAGATAGTGAGAGGTGTATGTGATACCTGTGTCCGCATAGTGTGATGTGTATGTTGCAGTGGTTGTGTATGACAGGTGACAGGTGCGTATTTGGGGTTTTGTACTGACATCATGCAGCAGACATACCATGTAGTGCAGGTGCAGCATACATTGAGCTGTGTACACGGTATGGGGGGCATGTGTAGCACCATGTTGGTTCGTTAACCTGTATGCCATATGGTGTACTTGCATTTTCTGGGAGCACTGTTATCAGTCCCCCACATGTAGCTGTGGGTTACCCACAGGCACATCTGGCAATATCAGCATACCACAGGTACCCGCAACCTGCATGGACTCCTACATAGGTACATAGGTGCATAGGTACATACCAGGCTATGTGCCCTACGGCATGTGTAAGCCTAGCCAGAGTGTGTGTGGCTTTCACCACCCCTTAGGATGAGGATACTATATCCATTGGTCCGCTGTCCCTCTGTCCAGCAGTGACACAGAGATGATGCCTGGCGATACCTACAATCTCCCATCCACACGCCAGGATTACTCTTGGACAGAGTCAGTGAGGGCTCTGCTTCACATGGGCTGGGAATCTTTCCATGTTGTAGGGCGGCTCTGGGTGATGACCCTCTCCCCCCAGCACCGCCTATTTATGTCCGTGTTGACGTTTCTGTCAGTTGCTTCTGTGCCGGGTTGTTTGGAGCCTAGGAGGTGGAACATGTCCATGTCACCCAGGTCGGACATGGCCGTGTATGTCAGGCACAGATCACCCCAGAGCAGACGGTATGAGGAGCTATACAGCCGGAGTCCCTCTGTCGGGCAGTGTGACATATGTTTCAGCACCATTTTCCCTGTGTTGTGGAACGTATGACGTCCTTCTGAGTGCTGCAGGTGTCAGGTTACGTACATTCCAATGTGGCGTGTACCCAATCATTGGTCTGATGTGTGAAGAGTACAGGGTACAATGACTCCCTGATGTGGATGTGAATCCTTCATGACGAGGTGGGGACAGTGCAATGTCTGCCCCACCACATTGGCAATGTGGGTGTCGAGACAGGTTACCCACAGGTTTGGTACCCATGTCCCTGATCACGTCCACCATGTTTAATGGATTACCACCTATATGGTAATTTGGGGTGAACATGTCTTTCCCAAAGGGTAGGTCTATACCTTCCCTGGCATGTAGCTTCAGGCCATGGCTCTGGCACCAGTTATCCATTTCTATGAGACCCCAGGTGGATGTCCGTGTCTGATGGGGTGTTGAGTATGGTGGCCGGTGTGCAGTCATCTGCATACCTTGTCTGCCACAATCCCCCTATGTTTGCATGCACATTGGAAAGGACAGGAGGGGGCCCAGGACTGTGCCCTGTGGGCCACCACTTGGGACCAGCTTGGAGTCTGACATGGCACCAGGAACACAAACCCTGTGGGGTTTGACCTCCATCCAGTTGGCAAACCATCATGTGACATATGTCTCTACATCTACGCTGGTGAGCCTTTCTATGATGCCCACGTGGAGTGTGGTTTGAACGCTCCTGCCAGGTCATGGTAGTCTGTGCAAACCGACGTACCCCCATCAATGGCCTTAGTGACTCCTCCAAACAGGTCGACCAGGTTTGGGAGGCAGGATCTGCCCTTGACTAAGCCGATGTGGGTATGTTCCGCATTTGCCGTACAGCAATGTCTTTATTTATGGCCTCCAGTATGGACCTCTCCATAGCTTTGCAGACAAGGCTTGTCAAGCTTATAGGGCAGGGATGTACAGAGTCCATAGGAGCACTACCCTGGTGTAGTGGGACCACAGTTGCCATATGCCATCCATCGGGGATGTAGCCCGTAGTAAGGCTAAGATGAAACAGCAGCCTTATGTGCAGGGTGAGGGCCTCAATGAGGTTGTGTAGCACACAGCCGGGGACACCATCTGGTCCCATTGATGCTGTGTTCACTGCTTAACAGATATCATCTCTCTCCTGGGCATACGGAATGTTTGGGAGGCTAGACTCTGGTGGGATGGATACGTGGATACGTCCCCTCTTGGGAGGGGGGGAGGGTAGATGTATGCACAGAACCTGTCCACTGGTTTGTTGGCAATGTCTGTGGGTTCAGTGATCATTGTACCATTCTGGAGTAATTCCAAGCATAACTGTGTGCTTCCACCCATGTTCCTACCATAGCTAAGGAAGGCCTTATGGTTGTCTTATGTGTCCTTTGCAGTACCAGTCCCACAGGCAGCCTTGGATGATTGTATGAGTGATCGTATGTTAACGCCGGTATTAATCAGTGATCCCTTTCCCCTGGTACTGATATTGCTCTGTCATGTAGTAGCTTTCAACTCTTGTTGTACGGTTTGTCAATGGCTGGGGTCCACCAGACCATGTGCCTGCCTTTGGTGGACAAGGTCCTGATGTTATCAGGATCGCTTGGTGCAGACATTCCTGGGGGTGCTCATAGAAGGCATTTGTAAGGGTTTCATCAGTGTGGCCTGTGTTTACCACTGGCATGGAGGCCTTGTAGGGTACCACACCAGTCGTATGACATGTGGCTGCTGTGGAGAGGTCTTCACTGTGGTCTCCCATGCCGGTGTTGGGTGCAGGATGCGGATCTCCAGTGAGTTCACTATATGGTCTGACCTCACCATTGAGGGATGTACATCCTGTGTGGAGCATGTCGTCCCCATGTGTGATGATCAGAACTAGTATAGTTCCCCCCCTTGTGGGTATGGTGCATGGTTGTTCCACAGCATTCAGGTGTATGAACACCTGGAACCTTTGGTGTAGGGTGTTGTGTCCTGGGTAATGTTCCCGGTCTATGTATGGGTGGTTGATGTCACCCAATATGACGGTGTTGTGAGAGCATTCATACTCACCAGTGTCTTCAGGAAGGCTGTGCAGGTATCCTGGGTTTGGGAGGGTGGTCTGTAGCATGCAACAAACTGTAGGGCAGTCCTACCCATGGTTAATTGCACCTGGATATTCCCGCTGCTACGTGCATTTCTGCCAACCTGGAGGTGTGTGTATCCTTCATGGAAATGGAGACTCGCCCCTCTTCTGTGTTAGGCCCGGGGTTATGGTCCTGAACGCGTGATATGGGGTATGACCTGATAGTGCTGGGGTGCTCTCAGCAGCCCTGAACAATGTTTCAGTCACAGCACTGACATCGATGTCCTCCATACTGAGGAGGGCATTTGAGGGTGTGCAGCTTGGGCGTAGACCACTGGCACTGAGCAGTATTACCCTGTCTGTTCTCCAGGTTTGTAGTGTAGGGTGGTAGGTTTATCATTCCAGCCTTGCCTGCAGTGGGCACTGTGGGGGTGGCAGGTGCCTTAGCCAAACCCTTGAAGACCAGGGGCGACAGGTGTGAGCCATCCCTTGCGAAGGGGCGTGGTGTGCCAAGCATGTCATCCCAGGTATGAGGAATTTGGATCCCCTCAGACTGACACCGGTAACCAGGCACATTATCAAGGGTGACCACTTGGAGCCAGTATAGTGGCATCATACTTGATGAGGGTGGGATACTGCCCAGGGTCAGGGACATGCTGGCCTGGGCTACACAATCTGAGTGGCCCTCTATGTCTCCTTTAATGTATCCCAGGGTGGTATGTCTCCAGTCGTGACACCAGCATGGGCAATGACCGCCATACCTGTACATGCTGGGGAGTGACCTGAGTGCGGGTGTTATGTGGGGGGTTCCAGCGCCCGACAGGCAGCCTACTGTGATCATTCCCTTGTTCAGTCTGGTGGGTGGGACGTTGTGTGTCTGACAGTGGCGTCACCCATTACAAGTGTGTCTGGCATTGTGTGTGTTGCCTTTGGGGCTCTGACTGTTTAGCACACTGACGTTGAGAACTATGTGTTGCATGTCCTATGTCTTGTGGAGGCAGTTGCTTGGGTGTCTGCTTCAGAGGGCTCGTTAGGTTCGTGACATGTTTTAACAGTGCCTCCAGGTATGTCTCAGTGTGTTCATGTGTTTGATTAGCATTTGCGATAGTCACATGTGACACTGGGTTTGTGGTGTGCATGGTGTCCTTCCCCTCCCGTTTGGTCTTGCCGGTCATGGTTTGAGAGAGCACAGCCCCCTGTCTGGCTATATAGTTGCATCTGTCACATGTATTATGTTCAGTGGGGGAGGTGCGGCTTGTCCGTGTCCATGAGGCACCTGTAACAGTGCCCAGGACGCCCAGATTCACCATCTGAACAGGAGAGGTCGCTAGCAATTGACCCTTCGACATGCCAGAGAACGTGAATGCATTTGCTGTGTAACTGGGTCAGAAGGCACCTATAGGGAAGTGGGTAAAAAAGGGGATTCTAGGCCAGTGTAGTACTCCATTTAGTATACATGTACTTTACCTATGTAGGAATACTATGGGAGCAGGTGCAGAGCTTTTGTGATATAGAGAACAGACAGTCGGGATTGCAAGAAGAGAGGTTATACACATAAACCCGCGGAGCACGGAGCCAGATATAGTGTAACGTTGTACACGGTACATGACGCACATGTCCACATATACTGCACCTGACGCCTGTGGTCAGTGCCACAGGCTACGGTGGACAGAGACATCACATACATGGCATGACACAGTACAGGTATGGTGACATTCTGCAGGTGTCGTACGCAGTGTGCTGGCTACTGACCGCAGGTGTCACCTGTCAGCTGTGGTGCACGGTGTGCAGCAGTCGGATGCTGTACCGGTACAGGAATATGTCCGCAACGCGTGCATACACCTCTATGGCACACACCCCATTGTGTGCAGATGGGGACACCTGTCTGTGTGGTCAGCACCCTCACAAGACAATGCACCCACGCGCCATGTCACAGGGGGTGGTCTTGCACAGGTGGCCAGTAAGGCTCACAGGTATGGCATTGACAGGGCTGTACAATGCAGCACCAGTACGGGATGGTCACCCTGTGTGGTCAGTGTCCAGTCACAACACTATATCTGCATACACCCTCACAACAGGCAGCAGACATACACACATGTTGACACACTGACATGGTGGTGACCACACATGTCTACATGGAGGGATGACGTGTTGCATGTACTGCACCATCCACATCCATGCACCCCACACTGAGGTAGGTACAGATCTCTACCATGGTGTACAGTGATGTGTGGCACGTGGCACATAGTCCCCCCGATCTGTGGCATACATGGGCACACATTGCTGCACACATGTTGGTGCTAGGAATGCTACACAAGCTATATGGGATATGTGCAGGCTGCAGCGGTATGTAGTGCATCCTGCACTACCACTGTATCTGGCAGCTGTGCCAATATTTGCACTTGGGAGGTGGTAGGGGTTACAGTGGCCATGTGACATATGGTCGATGATGCATGGCCGATGGGTATGCATTATGGCAGCGCTGTCATGTAGAGGCGACATAGCAGACTGTATGCACATGGCAGGGTAGGATGGTGTGTGACACACCTGTGACCAGCACCTGCACACATGCATGTGGACAGGTGTTTAAACACATGGTGTACACACAGACTGCCATGCGTGCTGTTACTATGCCACCATATGACGGCCCCCATGATGGGTATGCATGTGGTAAGGGGTTGCAACTGTGTTATGGACACCGGACACCGCTCATGCACGGCTGCACCGTGCACAGTACACGTGTCACATGTATCCCCTGTTGCCATGTGTGTATGCATTGCTACATTGTGACATGTGTGTCGACATACATGGAACATGGACTGTGGTATGGTATCACAGCTGTCACAGGCAAACTGTACAAGGGTATGTGTCCCAGTGAACACCGCTACACCCTGTAGGGGGTGCATACCACAGACATGTGTCCGCCTTCCCTTCGTGTGTGTATTACCGCATACACCTGTGTTATGCATGTGGTACATCACAGGCTTCATATGTGTCCTGCGTGCAGTCCATGCACACAGCCAGGAAATCACATATGTGACATATCCGGACATTGTTTCACTGTGGTACAGCTGCAGTCATGTGTCATATCTGTGTCAGGCCCATGGTATGTGTGGAGCACGCCTGTTCATGTATACCGGTATGGGTGGACTACATCACACCTGTGGGATCATTGATAGTACATGTGTACTCTGCACGACGGACGTACACCGCCACATAGTCTTGTGGACATATGTCACATGCTGTTGCTGGACCATGAGGCATACTGCTGCACCGATGAGATGGTGCTGGCATGGCAGCTACAGTGTTCACTGCAGTGTGTACATGTTCAGCCTGCACCTGTGACGCCTGTGCTGTCATCTATGTGTGTCGGTAACTGCATGTGTGTCCACCCTGTTTGTGTACGGGTTTACCTGGCCGTGACTTGCGTGTGTGCACTCGCCTGCATGCCGGACAGCGTGGCACATACTACGTGCGTGAGCATGGCTGGGTTGCTGTTGTGTGGGTGGACACACACGACGGTCCACATTCTGCCTCCCATGATTTCACCCCATGTGTATGCATGTCTGCACTGTGCAGATTCTAAGTGTCTGAGCATGCCCAGTAAGCAGCTGTGTAGATGGACACACAGTGCAGTGCACACCGCGCCCGTCTGCGTTGATACCCCGTGTGCATGCCTGTTTCCCCTTCACAACCACCACGTCTATGGCATGGCCGGGTTGCTGTTGTGTGGGTGGACACACACGACGGTACACATTCTGCCTCCCATGATTTCACCCCATGTGTATGCATGTCTGCACTGTGCAGATTCTAAGTGTCTGAGCATGCCCAGTAAGCAGCTGTGTAGATGGACACACAGTGCAGTGCACACTGCGCCCGTCTGAGTTGATACCCCGTGTGCATGCCTGTTTCCCCTTCACAACTGCCATGTCTGTGGCATGGCCGGGTTGCTGTTGTGTGGGTGGACACACACGATGGTACACATTCTGCCTCCCATGATTTCACCCCATGTGTATGCATGTCTGCACTGTGCAGATTCTAAGTGTCTGAGCATGCACAGTAAGCAGCTGTGTAGATGGACACACAGTGCAGTGCACACCGCGCCCGTCTGCGTTGATACCCCGTGTGCATGCCTGTTTCCCCTTCGCAACCGCCACATCTGTGGCATGGCCGGGTTGCTGTTGTGTGGGTGGACACACACGACGGTACACATTCTGCCTCCCATGATTTCACCCCATGTGTATGCATGTCTGCACTGTGCAGATTCTAAGTGTCTGAGCATGCCCAGTAAGCAGCTGTGTAGATGGACACACAGTGCAGTGCACACCGCACCCGTCTGCGTTGATACCCCGTGAGCATGTCTGTCTCCCCTTCGCAACCGCTAGGTGTGAGGGCATGGCCAGTACACCATTCGGGGGTACACACTACAGTCAGCACCAATGTCTGCTACTAGGCGTGTAGCCATGGCCAATGACATCCTGCATAGCCATGGTGACCATCCAGGTGAGTCATATGTGGTTGTTATGCCACAATGGCTGCCTACATCGTGCACGCCAGATGCCCTCTCATAGGGTATACTGTATGTGGTGCATCCCGTATCCATGTCGTGATGTACTGCTCCGTAGTTAGTTGGTATTCCCGACTGCAGCACTACCGTGTTACTGTACGCCTACCTTGGGGTGGTAACATGCTGTGTGACTGCGCACTCTGTCTTCATTCCCTATCGGCTGCCTTGCCTCTGCAGATGATATCACCCACCTAGGGGTATGCCTCCTGACAGTGCTGTGCTCAGTAATCTCGGTAGCGCATTCTGTAAATGCATCGTGCTGTAGTGTGTTCATGTAGGTAGGCGTAGGTTCGACTCCCGGCCCTTCCCTGTGTGTGTGTGTGTGTGTGTGTGTGTGTGTGTGTTTCCAGCTGCCTCTGCAGATGGACATGCTTTTAGACGCTTCGCAACACATACCTTGGCTATTGCCAGCTATTCCCTTACAGATGATGTCACCCGCCTAGAAGTATGCCTCTGACAGCGCTGTGCTCAGTAATCTCGGTAGCGCGTTCTGTAAGTTCATCATGCTGTAGTGTGTTCATGTAGGTAGGCGTAGGTTCGACTCCCGGCCCTTCCCCGTGTGTGAGGTGTGTGTGTGTGTTTCCAGCTGCCTCTGCGGATGGACATGCTTTTAGACGCTTCGCAACACATACCTTGGCTATTGCCAGCTATTCCCTTATGGATGATGTCACCCGCCTAGAAGTATGCCTCTGACAGCGCTGTGCTCAGTAATCTCAGTAGCGCGTTCTGTAAATGCATCATGCTGTAGTGAGTTCATGTAGGTAGGCGTAGGTTCGACTCCCGGCCCTTCCCTGTGTGTGTGTGTGTGTGTGTGTGTGTGTGTGTGTGTGTGTGTGTGTGTGTGTGTGTGTGTGTGTGTGTGTGTTTCCAGCTGCTTCTGCAGATGAACATGCTTTTAGACGCTTCGCAACACATACCTTGGCTATTGTCAGCTATTCCCTTACGGATGATGTCACCCACCTAGAAGTATGCCTCTGACAGCGCTGTGCTCAGTAATCTCGGTAGCGCGTTCTGTAAATGCATCATGCTGTAGTGAGTTCATGTAGGTAGGCGTAGGTTCGACTCCCGGCCCTTCCCTGTGTGTGTGTGTGTGTTTCCAGCTGCCTCTGCAGATGAACATGCTTTAGACGCCGCAACACATACCTTGGCTATTGTCAGCTATTCCCTTACGGATGATGTCACCCACCTAGAAGTATGCCTCTGACAGCGCTGTGCTCAGTAATCTCGGTAGCGCATTCTGTAAGTTCATCATGCTGTAGTGTGTTCATGTAGGTAGGCGTAGGTTCGACTCCCGGCCCTTCCCCGTGTGTGTGTGAGGTGTGTGTGTGTTTCCAGCTGCCTCTGCAGATGGACATGCTTTTAGACGCTTCGCAACACATACCTTGGCTATTGCCAGCTATTCCCTTACAGATGATGTCACCCGCCTAGAAGTATGCCTCTG
>NC_056746.1:936222-951643 GCF_019279795.1 Protopterus annectens
CCGGCAGCGAGGGAGCAGATCGGCTCTCATCGGGCTTCGCGGCCTTTCCGGTCCAGTGGGGTTCGAGGCACTTTGCGATGGCCCCGAGGAGGCGCCCGTGTCCAGTACGGGGGAGGTCGGACGCCCTCCCCTGGCGGGCAGGCCCTCGGGAGTCCCTTGAGACACCCGGCGGAGTGGCTCAGCAGAAGACTTCCACCTGCGTGACCGGGACCCCCTCACCCATCTGGGAGCTCTACAGCCAGCCCGATCTGCACCCTCTCTCCCTTCGGACTTCCGTGGAGACCCCCTCAGGCTCGCTACTGCAGGCGGGAGAGCTCTCCCCTCCCGGAGCTAGGAATCTCCGGAGGCCTGCGGATGGCTCAGTGTCCCGCGTGCCCTCGGAGCCTCGGGGACCACCAGCTCCCTATCCCGGCGGTCCGGAACTCCCCGGCGGAGGGGCAGATCCGCTCTCCGCCAGGGGCTTCCGGCGCTCCTTTCGATCCGGGCTCCACGGTCCCGTCCCCAGATCTCCTGGGAGGCTGCCTGGCGGGGAGCCGTGTCCCGTGCCCTCCCGAGCCTCCCGGGGGCCTCGGCTCGATCCGGGCCGGCCCGGAACTCCCCGGCGCCGAGGGCTGATCCATCTCCTCGGGGCTTCCCAGCGGCCTTTCCCGTCCAGCGGGGTTCCGGAGCACTGCGATATGGCCCCGAGGGCGCCGTGGGTGCCGGGGAGGTCGAGGGGCCGCCCTCCCCGTGGCGGGCAAGAACCCTCGGGGAGTCCAGCATGAGGACTCCCGGCGGAGTGGCTCCCTTGAAGACTTCCCACCTGGAGAAGTGGTCGAGGACCCCCTCACCCATCGCGGGGAGCTCTACCCGACCCGACCCGATCTGGCACCCTCTCCCCCTTCCGGATTTCCGTGGGGGACCCCCTCGGGCTCCAGCTACTACCCGGCGGGGAGCTCTCCCTCCCGGGCTAGGAATCTCCCGGAGGGCTGCGGATGCGGATCGCTCCGTGTCCCAGCGTGCCTCCGGAGCCTCCCGGGGGACCTGGCAACCGATCCGGCCGGCCCGGCGTGAACTCCCCCGGCGGCGGAGGGGCAGATCCAGCTCTCGCTTCAGCGGCTTCAGCGGCCCGCTCCTTTCCGATCCAGAGCTCCCCGGTCCCCGTCTCCCCTAGATCTCCTGGGGGCTGCCTGGCAGGGCGGTGTCCCGCGTGCCCTCCGGAGCCTCTCGGGGGACCTCGCTCGATCCGGCCCGGCCCCGCGGAGCTCCCCCCGGCCGCTTGAGGGGCAGATCCGCTCTCGCCCGGGGCTTGCGGCCCCCTTTCCGTCAAGCGGGGTTCCGGGCACTGCGATGGCCCCGAGGGGCCGCCCGTCGAGGAGTGCGGGGAGTCCGTGGACGCCCAGCCCTCCCCGTGGCGGGGCAGGAGCCCTCGGGGGGATCCCCAGCCCGAGACTCCGGTAGGTCACTCCCTTGAAGACTTCCCACCTGGAGGGCAGTGGGACCCCCTCACCCATCACGGGGCTCTACCGGACCGACCCGGTCCTAGCACCCTCTCTCCCTTCCGGACTTCCATGGGGGGGGGGACCCCCTCCGGGCTCCCGCTACTACCGGGGGCAGGAGAGCTCTCCCCTCCCCGGGCTAGGAATCTCCGGAGGCTGCGGATCGCTCTGTGTCCCAGCGTGCCCTCGGAGCCTCCGAGAGGGACCGCTCGCTCCCGATCCCGGCCCGGCCCTTGGAGCTCCCCGGCCGCTGAGGAGGGGGCAGATCCCAAGCTCTCGCCGGGGCTTCCATGAGCCCGCTCGCTTTCGATCCAGAGCTCCACGGTCCCCGTCTCCCCCAGATCTCCTGGAGGCTGCCTGGCAGGGCGTGTCCTTGCGTGCCCTCGGAGCCTCGGGGGACCTCGCTCCGATCCGGCGGCCTTGGAACTCCCCGGCCGCCGAGGGCAGATCCGCTCTCAGCCGGGGCTTCAGCGGCCAGCTCCTTTACGAGTCCAGAGCTCCACGGACACCGTCTCCCCCAGATCTCCGGGAGGCTGCCTGGCCGGGGGCCCGTGTCCCAGCGTGCCCACTCGGAGCCTCCCGGAGGACCTCCAGCTCCGATCAGCCCGGCCCATGGAGCTCCCCGGCTTCGCCCGAGGGAGCAGAATCCGCTCTCGCTCCGGGGGCTTCAGCTGGCCCGCTCCTTTCCGATCAGAGCTCCCACGGTCCCCGTCTCCCCAGATCTCCTGGAGGCTGCCTGGGCCGGGGCGTGTCCCAGCGTGCCCTCGGAGCCTCTCGGGGACCCTCGCTCCGATCGGGCCGGCCAGCGGAACTCCCCGGCCGCCCGAGGGGCAGATCCGCTCTCATCAGAGGGCTTCCCGCGGCCCGGCGCTTTCCCGTCCAGCGGGAGTTCCGGGCACTGCGATGGCCCCGATTTGAGGCGCCCGTGCCGAGGTACCGGGGGAGGCCGGACGCCCAGCCCTCCCGTGGCGGGCAGGAGCCCTCGGGGTCCCGCCGGACTCAGCCCAGTCCTCCCTTGAAGACTTCCACCTGGAGGGGGCAGTGGGACCCCCTCACCCCATGCGGGGAGACTCTACCCGGCCAGGCGATCTGCCCTCTCCCTTCCAGGACTTCCGTGGGGGGGCCCCCTCGGGCTCCGCTACTACCCGGGGCAGGCTCTCTCCCTCGGGCTAGGAATCTCCGGAGGCTGCCCGGCGGATCGCTCTGTGTCGCGTGCTGGAGCCTCGGGGACCTGCGCTCCCGATCCCGGCGGCCCATGGGGCTCCCCGGCGGAGGGGCGGGCTCCAGCTCTCGCCGGGGCTTCAGCGGCCCGGCTCCTTTCCGATCCAGAGCTCCACGGTCCCCGTCTCCCCGATCTCCTGGGAGGCTGCCTGGCGAGCCTGCGTGGTCCCGCGTGCCCTCGGGCTCAGGGGGACCTACATCGATCCCAGCCCGGCCCGAGAACTCCCCGGCCGCCGAGGGCAGATCCCGCTCTCATCGGGGCTTCAGCGGCCGCTCCTTTCGATCCAGAGCTCCCGCAGTCCCCGTCTCCCCAGATCTCCGAGGGGAGCTGCCTGGCGGAGCCGTGTCAGCGACCCTCCGGAGCCTCCCGAGGACCTCAGCTCTCGATCGGCGGCCCAGCGGAACTCCCCGGCGCCGAGGGGCAGATCCGCTCTCGCCAGGCTTCGGCCCGCTCCTTTCGATCAGAGCTCCCACGGTCCCGTCTCCCCAGATCTCCCTGGAGGCTGCCTGGCGGGCCGTGTCCCGCGTGCCCTCCGGAGCCTCTCGAGGACCCCTGGCTGTCCGGGCGGCTTAGCGGAACTCCCCGGCCCATGAGGCAGATCCCGCTCTCATCCAGGCTTCCCGTCCAGCGGGGTTCGAGGCACTGCGATGGCCCGAGGGCGTGGTGCAGGGTGGGCGCCCTCCCCGTGGCGGGCGGGAGCTGGTGCGGACTCGGCGGAGTGCGGCTCCTTGAGCTTCCCGCAGGCCGGGTCCCCTCACCCATCTGCAGGAGCTCCCCGGCGGCGATCCTTCCCTCTCTCCCTTCGGACTTCCGTGGGGCCCTCGGGCTCCCGCTACTGCAGGCGGGAGGCTCTCCCTCGGGCTAGGAATCTCCCGGAGGAGGCTGCGAGGATAAGCTCCGTGTCCAGCGTGCCCTCGGAGCCTCCCGGGGACCTGCGGCTCCGATCCCGGCCCGGAACTCCCGGCAGCGGAGGGCAGATCCAGCCAGGGGCTTCAGCAGCCCGGCTCCTTTCCGATCAGAGCTCCGGTCCCGTCTCCCCAGATCTCCTGGGAGGCTGCCTGGCGGGAGCCGTGTCAGCGTGCCGGAGCCTCACCGGGGACCCGCCGGCTCCGATCCGGGCGGCCCGAACTCCCGGCGCCCGAGGCAGATCCGCTCTCGCCAGGCTTCAGGCCCAGCGCCCGTCAGCGGGGTTCCGGGCACTGCGATGGCCCGAGGGCGCCCGTCCGGCGGAGTACCGGGGAGGTCGGGCGCCCTCCCCCTGGCGGGCAAGGCCACCGAGAGGTCCGGGACTCCCGGGCCAGCTCCCTTGAGGACTTCCACCTGGAGGGGTGGACCCCTCACCCAGGCGGGGCGCTCCCGTGTCGCGCCCTCTCTCCCTTCGGACTCCCGTCCCGGAGCGAAATCAGGCCCCTCTCCCGGTTGGGCTCTCCAAGCCGGCCGTTTTGGCACCTCTCTCCCTTCGGACTTCCCGTCCCGGAAGGCCGAAATCCAGGCCCCCCCTCTCAGGATGGAGAGCTCTCAAGCCCGGCCCGTTCCGGCACCTCTCTCCCTTCCGGACTTCCGTCCCGGAAGGGCGATCGGGCCTCTCAGGATGGAGCTCTCCAAGCCGGCCGTTTTCGGCACCTCGCTCCTTCGGACCGTCCCGGAAGGGCCGAGTCGGACCCGATCTCAGGCTGGAGCTCTCCAAGCCCGGCCGTTTCGGCACCTCGCTCGCCCAGACTTCGTGAGGCGGGACCCCCAGGGCCTTCCTTCTACCCGGGAGGCTCTCCTCCGGGTTGATCTCCCTGGGAGGCTGCGGGCTCGCTCTGTGTCCCCGTGCTCTCTGAGCCTCGAGACCTCCCTCCACGATCCTTCGGCCTGGTAGAACTCTGCTGGTCCCGCGAGGCCTCTGACAATCTCTCATCGGGCTTCAGCGGCGCCCGGTTCTGCCCTTGCCCCAGCGTGGGGCTTTCGAACTTCGCCCGGTGGAGGCGGCCGGGTCAGCATCCTCGCGGTAGCGGCCGGAGTCCCGACTGCCTCCCCGCCCAGCGAAGCGCCCGTCAGCTGCTCGCTCGAGCCTCTGGCCCGGCCCCTCGCCCCCCTGCAGCGCCGCCCGTTCGCAGGGCCCTGCGTCCCAAGGTGCCCGGTGAGTGGCCGGATGCGAGAGCTGCCAGCGGACCCGGACCCCAGTGCGAGGCGCCCACGCCCGGCCGTATCCTCTGCACCCTGAGTCTTCGGGAGAGAGGCGGATGAGGACCACAGCTTCCAGAGCCTGGGCCGGCCACAGCGCCATCCGCCCGACTCCCCGGCCCGGCCAGTGCGAGGCCTTCGGCGGCGTATCTCCCGCTCCCGGGGAGTCCGGAGGGCCGGGGTCGAGACCTGGCTTCTGGGAGGCCCACCGGCCGGGCCAGCGCCCGTCCGCCCGACTCCCCGGCTGGCCCGGGTCGCGGGCGCCCGCGGCGGCCCTATCTCTGCACCCCTGAGGTCCGGGAGAGCGGGATGAGGACCTGGCTTCGGGAGGCCTGGCCAGAACCCGCGCCCGTCGCCCGACTCCCCGGCGGCCCAGTGCGGAATGCCTCGGCGGCGTATCTCCAGCTTTCCCGGGGTCGGAGGGCCGGAGATGTACGCCTGGCTTCCGGGGAAGCCCTCGGGCCAGCGCCGTCCGCCCGACTCCCCAGGCGGCCCGGGTGCGGGAGCCTGGCCGTATCCGGCTCCCGGGGAGTCCGGGAGGGAGGCCAGAGATCGCCGCTGGCTTCGAGAGAGCCCTCGGAAGCGGCAGCGCCCGTCCGCCGACTCCCAGAGCCCGGCCCGGAGTGCGAAGGCAGCCTCGGCGGCGTATCTCCGCTCCCGGGGGTCCGGAGGGCGGGATCATGCGCCCTGGCTTCGGGGGAAGCCCTGGGCGGCCAGCGCCATCCGCCCGACTCCCCAGGCCGGCCCGGGTCGCGAGAGCGCCCTCGGCGGCAGTATCTCAGCTCCCGAGGGTCCCGGAGGGGCCGGGAAGCCCGAGCAGGGTTCCCCGGGCCGTCCCATTGCGGGGACAGCCCCGGCCCGGGTGCGCCCTCGGGGGCGACCATAAGCCGAGGAGCGCGTCCTCACCCCCTCGGCGCCCGCGGCGTTCCGGCCATCTGGATGGCCGATCTGCGGTGGAAGGCTGGCCCGAGGCGTCCGGGGTCCTGCCTCCCGCACCAGCGAGGTGACGCCCAGCCGAGGTCGCGTCCGGACCCGCCCTCGGTCCTCCCGAGGCAAGTCCAGCCGCCATCTGGACCCGCCGGGAGGAGAGAGGCCGGGCGGCCCGGTGGGTCCCCCTCCCGGCGAGAGCCCGTCCCGCCTGCGACAAAGCTTGGCTCGGGCTGACTTTCAATAGATCGCAGCTTTTGCTGCTCTGCCTGTCTGAAACCCTGACCCAGAATCCAGGTCGTCTGAATGAATTTAGCACCCGGTTTCCACGAGCGTCGCGGTGCACTGGGCCCCTTCGTCCGGCGCTCCGACCCAGTGGCGGCGAGGCGGCTCCTGCGCTGACCTTCGCGACGGCTATCCTGGCCAACCCGGAGATCAGCGGCGCTCGCGGTATGCGTTACGTTTAGGCGGGATTCTGACTTAAGTGATTCAGTGCCATCCCACAGATGGTAACCTACGCGCCATTGGCTCCTCAGCCAAGCACATGCACCAAATGTCTGAACCTCGCGGTTCCTCTGCGTACTGAGCAGGATTACTATCGCTTACATATGGTGGGTAAAAAAACTAACCTGTCTCCGTGGTCTAGAAGCCATCCACGTTCCCTATTAAGGTAGGTGGAGCAAAAGTCAGCAGTGAATTCATAGCGTGACGGGAAGAGCCGACGCCGAAGGATCAAAAGCGGCGTCGCTATGAGCAGCTTAGCATACAAAGCCAGTTATCCCTGTGGTAACTTTCTGACACCTCCTGCTTAAAGAGCCAAAAGCCAGAAGGATCGTGAGGCCCGCTTTCACGGTCATTTATAAAGAAAATCAAGCGAGCTTTTGCCCTTCTGCTCCACGGGAGGTTTCTGTCCTCCCTGAGCTGCGTAACCGAGACACCTGCGTTACTCTTTGACGTGCTGATCTTTCCCACCTGACACTGTCCCGAATGGTCAGCCGACCGGTAGCGTTGGCGAGAGCGGTGCGATGCCGCCTCACAGGTAAGTGAAAAAGCGATAAGAAGTAGTGGTATTTCACGGCGGCGAGGCCTGCTTATTCTACACCTCTCATGTCTCTTCACAGTGCCAGACCAAGTCAAGCTCAACAGGGTCTTCTTTCCCGCTGATTCTGCCAAGCCCGTTCCCTTGGCTGTGGTTTAGCTATAGATAGTAGAGTAGGAACCCAGTGGGAATCGTTCACATCCATTCATCGCGTCACTAGTGGGTATGGCGAGGCGTTTGGCTACCTTAAGAGAGTCATAGTTACTCGCCGCCCGTTACCAGCGCTTCATTGAATTTCTTCGCTACGGCGACATTTCCAGAGCACTGGGCGAAATCACATCAGCGTCAACACCCGTCTAGACGCCAGCGATGCTTTGTTTTAATTAAACAGTCCAGTTCCCCGGTCCGCGCCAGTTCTAAGTCAGCTGCTAGCTGCGGACTGATCACGGGGCGCCCGGTCGGACGGCCACGCCCCTGGCAGAAGCTGATCACACAGGAAGGCGCAGCAGCGCGTCCTAAGAATGCGCCGCCCGCCCGTGATGTACCAGCATGGCCCCAGAATTGGCGAAGACGGCGCCCTCGATCCAACCAGCGCGCCCAGCCGCTTCGCGCCCGAGCCGACCGACATTTAGCCCTTGCAGGTAATCCTTATCCAGAAGTACGGATCTGGCAACGCGACTTCCCTTACCTACATTGTTCTAACATGCCAGAGGCTGTTCACCTTGGAACCTGCTGCGGATATGGAGAATTGCGGCCCGGCCTTGAGACCACCCCTCTCCCAGTTTTTCAAGGGCCGAGCTCACCTGGCGCCGCCCGGAACATGGCAGCTTTCCAGTAGCGGGCCTCTCAGGCCCGAACCCATTTCAGGCGCCACTGCCGCTACAAAGAAAGAACTCTCCAGGGGTTTGTCTACTCCGGGATTCGTTTGCGTCACCGCACTGGGCAGCGTATCCGTCTCCGCCCGCTCAGTTCGGGGATCTGAACCCGACTCCCACTTCGATGTGAGGCGTAAGCGGAGGCCATCTACGCCCGTCCACCAGGGCGTGCTTCGCCCTATCTCAGGACCGACTGACCCGCATGTTCAACTGCTGTTCACATTGGAACCCTTCTCCATATAGGCCTTCAAAGCTCTCGTTTGGAAGATATTTGCTACTACCACCAAGATCTGCACCAGCGGCTCCACCGGGCCTCGCCCTGGGCTTCAGTGCCACCGTAGTGACCCTCTACTCGTCGCGATACCTTAGCCCTCGGCTCCCAAGCGCGGCGGCGAGGTATCAGGACCCGGCGGCTCAGCGCCATCCATTTTCAGGGCTAGTTGATTACGGCGGGTGAGTTGTTACACTCGCTTAAGCGGATTCCCGAGCTTCCATGGCCACCGTCCTGCTGTCTATATCAACCAACACCTTTTCTGGGGTCTGATGGCGTCGGCATCGAGCCTTAACCGGCGTTCGGTTCATCCCGCGAGCGCCAGTTCTGCGCTACCAAAAGAGGTATTGGCCCACTGGGCACCGCATTGTTCCATGACATCCAAGCCAGCGAGTCGGGCTTCTTACCCATTTAAAGTTTGAGAATAGGTTGAGAATGGATTTTATTTAAAGACCTCTAATCATTAAGCACACAGATAAAACTTCTGCGTCCATGGCGCCAGCTATCCTGAAACCCGGAGGAACCAGCTACTAGATGGTTACGATTAGTCTTCGCCCTATACCCAGGTCGGACGACCGATTTACTGCGTCAGGACGCTTCACGGACCTCCACCAGGATTTCCTCTGGCTTCGCCCTGCCAGGCATAGTTCACCATCTTTGGGTCCCACCAGGTGCGCTCCCACCTCCCCGGCGGGCCGGGTGAGGCAGCGGCGGTCGCCAGCGGCAGCGGAGGATCCCGCCTCAGCGGCGGCGGCCCTCACTCATTAGCGCCGTGGGGTCTCCTGCCCGCCCTCGGACTGTAGCGCCTGTTAGACTCGCGGTCCGTGTTTCAAGGCGGAATGGTGGAGTCACCGGCGTCGCCAGCGGACCGGGCACCGAGGTGACCGCCCGACCCGGCGGCGGAAGACATGATCCGGGCGCACTGAGGGCAGTCCGGCCCAGTCGGCGGTCCGCGCCGGGGCGAGGAGCTGACCCCGCGCCAGCCAGTCGCGGCGGAATGATGCGTCTCCGACCAGGGGCGGCGAGGGCTGATGCGCGAACTGTAACACTCCCCTCGGGGAGGAGCCACCTTCAGCGGCCTTCCGGCCGACCGAACGATGCAGCGGCGCACGCCCGCGGAGGAAATCGCCCGGCGGCGGCCGCCGGGGCGGTCCCCACCCGGAGGATCCGCCTCGCCAGGCGACGGCGGCCAGGTTGAATCCTCAGGCGGACAGCGGACCCACCCGTTTACCTCTGAGCGGTTTCCGCCCTCTTGAACTCTCTCTTCAAAGTTCTTTTCAACTTTCCCTTACGGTACTTGTCGCTATCGGTCGTGCGGTGTTTATATAGATGGAGTTTACCACCCGCTTTGGGCTGCATTCACAAACAACCGACTCGGGAAGACCACAGTCGGCGCGCGGGGCATACCGGCCTCACACCGTCAGCGGGCTGAGCCTCGATCACAGGACTTGGGCCCCTGGCGGCGGGGAGCGGACTTCCGTGCCACATTTCCCTGCGCCCGTCGCCCGGCGGATTGGCGCTGGGCTCTTCCTCTTCACTCGCCGTTACTGAGGAATCCTGGTTAGTTTCTTTTCCTCCAGCTTAGTAATATGCTTAAATTGGTAGTGCCACGTCTGATCTGAGGTCGCGTTCGAGCTGGGGTCAGCGAAGTCGGCAGGGCGAGGCGGCTGGCGTCGGCCCGGAAGGCGGACGGGCAGCCGTCCTCTCCACCCTCCCGAGACCTCCCCGCTTCGCCCTCGACACCCCACCGGCTTCAGGCGGCGGGAGGAGCGGCAGCCGGCCCCGGCGCGGGGACGGTAGGCGGACGTCGGGACCCGCCCGGAGGGCAACCAGTGGCTACCACCGACAGCCTCCGCGGGACGGCCAGCGCCAGCTCCCTTCCGTCCTCGGACGGGCTCGGCTTTCGAGCGGCGGGGGACTTCGTCTCCTCCGTCAGCGTCTCTCCTGGGGCGGGGGCCCGCCAGGGGCTCCCTCGACTCCCGGCGCGCCCTCAGCGGGGCGGACGACCCCGTGGGCGATGGAAGACACGGCGACCCTCAGACAGGCGTAGCCGGGAGTAACCGGGGCGCAAAATCGTTAGTGTCGATGATCAATGTGTCCTGCAATTCACATTAGTTCTCGCAGCTAGCTGCGTTCTTCATCGGCCGAGCGGTGATCCACCGCTCAGAGTCGTACTGCTTCTCGTCCGCCCGGGGCACCGCCCGGCGTCGCTTCGTGGCGAGCACGCCAGGTTTCCGCAGGCGTCGTCGGCGCCGGGCGGGTTACTGGCCAGCGCCCGTACAACAAGGAGTCAGCGGCGGTGCAGCGACGCACCGCCGACCTCCGGGTCTTTGAACCGGCCAGCGGCAGGCGTCCTCGCAGGTACCAGCGACCCGGCGATCGAGGAGAGGACTCCGTTGTGCCACCACCCGGTAGCGGCGGAGGAGGCCGCCGCCCTGCGGGGCGGCGCCCTCTCCCTCCCCTGCAGCGAGCCCGCGCCGCCTCGAGCGGCGGACCGCACCGCCGGGCAGCCCCGCCGCCATCCCTTGGCGGAGGCGCCCTAACCTCCCGCCAGCGGACGGACCCCCCTCCCTCCCGCCCGGGCGAAGTGGGCGGCGCCACCCTCGCCCTCGCGCCCGCCGGCCCCCTCTCCCTCCCTCCCTCCGCCCGAGGCCGAGAGGAGAGTAAGAAGCGGTCGAGGGCGGCCGGGCGTGAAGGCCCTGGTACCGGGGCGGCGCCGTCCAGGACCCTCAGCGTTAATGATCCTTCCGCAGGTTCACCTCACGGAAACCTTATTCGACTTTACTTCCTCTAGATAGTCAAGTTTGATGCGTCTTCTCGGCGCGCCGGAGCGTGACCGACTCCAGCGGGGCGATCCGAGGACCTCACTAAACCATCAATCGGTAGTAGCGCAGGCGGTGTGTACAAAGGGCAGGGACTTAATCAGCGAGCTTATGACCCGCTTACTGGGAATTCCTCGTTAGGTGGGAATAATTGCAATCTCGGTCCCTATCACGAATGGGGTTCAGCGGATTACCGGACCTGTCGGCCAAGGGTAGACACCGCTGATCCATTCAGTGTAACAGCGTGCAGCCCGGACATCTAAGGGCATCACAGACCTGTTATTGCTCAATCTCGTGTGGCTGAAAGCCACTTGTCCCTCTAAGAAGTTGGAGGCGACCGCGGGGCCGCATAACTAGTTAGCATGGCGGAGTCGTTAGATTATCGGAATTAACCAGACAAATCGGCTCCACCAACTAAGAGCGGCCATGCACCACCACCCACAGAATCGAAGAGCTATCAATCTGTCAATCCTTTCCGTGTCGGGCGGGTGAGGTTTCCGTGTTGAGTCAAATTAAGCCGCCAAGCTCCACTCCTGGTGGTGCCCTTCCGTCAATTCCTTTAAGTTTCAGCTTTGCAACCATACTCACCCCGGAACCCAAAGACTTTGGTTTCCGGAAGCTCCCGGGTCATGGGAATAACGCCGCCCGGATCGCTAGTCGGCATCGTTTATGGTGAACTACGGCGGTATCTGATCGTCTTGAACCTCCGACTTTCGTTCTTGATTAATGAAAACATTCTTGGCAAATGCTTTCGCTTTCGTTAGATCTTCGCCCGGTCCAAAATTTCACCTCTAAGCGGCACAATGAATGCCCCGGCCGTCCCTCTTAATCATGGCCCCAGTTCGAAAACCAACAAAATAGAACGGAGTCCTATTCCATTATTCCTAGCTGAAGTATTCAGGCGACCGGCCTGCTTTGAACACTCTAATTTTTTCAAAGTAAGCGCGGACCCGGGACACTCAGTTAAGAGCATCGAGGGCCGAGGCAGGGGCTGGGACAAGCGGTAGCTCACCTTGGCGGACCGCCAGCCCGATCCCAAGATCAACTTCTGAGCTTTTAACTGCAGCAACTTTAATATCGCTATTGGAGCTGGAATTACGCGGCTGCTGGCACCAGACTTGCCCTCAATAGATCCTCGTTAAAGGATTTAAAGTGTACTCATTCCAATTACAGGGCCTCGAAAGGGTCCTGTATTGTTATTACCGTCACTACCTCCCGAGTGAGTGGGTAATTCTTGGCCTGCTGCCTTCCTTGGATGTGGTAGCCGTTTCTCAGGCTCCCTCTCGAATCGAACCCTGATTCCCGTTACCCGTGGTCACCATGGTAGGCACAGATAGTACCATCGAAAGTTGATAGGGCAGACATTGAATGTCGTCGCCATACGAGGGCACGCGATCGGCCCGAGTTTATCTAGAGTCACCAAAGCTGCGGGCGAGACCGGTTGGTTTTGGTCTGATAAATACGCATCCCGGAAGGTCAGCTTCGTCAGCATGTATTAGCTCTAGAATTACCACAGTTATCAAATAGCGGTGGAAGCGATCAAAGGAACCATAACTGATTTAATGAGCCATTCGCGGATTTCACTGTAGCGTCCGTGTGCACTGAGACTTGCATGGCAATCTTTGAACAAGCATATGCTACTGGCAGGATCAACCAGATAGCAGCACCTCGGGCGGAGGGATCGGGCGGGGGCGGAGCCCCGCCGCCCGGCCTCCGCCCAGCGGAATCCCACTCCCAGCGGAGGGCACCCGGGTGCTGGTCGGACGGCAGCGGCGGAGGGCGGGCGGCGTGGCGCTACGCTACAGCCAGAGAGGCGGAGCTCCGGTGCTCAGCTTCGAGCCCGCGGGCGAGGCGGCCCGGCGTCGCAGGACCCTGCGCCTCGGCCGGGCACCGTCGGTCGCCTGGACTACGCCGCCCGGCGCGGAGCGCTCAGCGGCCCCACCCGCCCTCGCTCCCTGGGAGGAGGCTCGACCCGGCGGCCGTGACCAGCGGGGGCCGCCCAGGGAGCCCTCCGCCAGTGAGTCGGTCGGCCCGATCGTCGGTGTGGGGCCGGCGGAGGCGCCTCGGCCTGCCCGCCGCCCGGCGCCCGCCGGGCGTTCTCCCGGGGCTGGGACCGGACTCGCGCTCCCACGCGCCCGTCGTCCCTTAACTCCTGGAGGCTGCGAATCGTGCGGATCGCGTGCCGGCGGGCGATGAGGGGGCGGACCAGCGAGTGCGGCCGAACCAGCGGAACTCCCCGGCGCCGAGGCGGATCCGCTCTCATCGGGGCTTCCGCGGCCTTTCCCGTCCAGTGGGGTTCCGGGCACTGCGATATTCCGAGCGCGCCGTGGTACGGAGTGGGGCGCCCTCCCCGTGGCGGGCAGGAGCCCTCGGGGTCCAGCGGACTCGGCGGAGTCGCTCCCTTGAGGACTTCCACCTGGAGGCGGTGGGACCCCCTCACCCAGGCGGGGCGCTCGGCCGGCGATCGCACCCCCTCTCCCTTCCGGACTTCCGTGGGGGGGACCCCCTCCGGGCTCCGCTGCTACCAGGCGGGAGAGCTCTCCCTCGGGCTAGGAATCTCCCGGAGGCTGCGGATCGCTCTGTGTGCGGGGTGCCCTCGGAGGCTACCGGGGGACCTCGCTCGATCCGGGCGGCCCAGCGGAACTCCCCGGCCGCCCGAGGGCAGATCCGCTCTCGCGGGGCTTCAGCGGCCCGCTCCTTTCGGATGCAGAGCTCCACGGTCGCCGTCTCCCCCAGATCTCCTGGAGGCTGCCTGGCGGGGCCGTGTCCCGCGTGCCCTCGGGGCCTCCCGGGGACCTCGCTCCGAACCCGGCCGGCCCCGCGGAACTCCCCGGCAGCGGAGGGCAGATCCGCTCTCGCCGGGACTTCAGCGGCCCGCTCATTTCCGATCCAGAGCTCCACGGTGCCCGTCTGCCCCAGATCTCCTGGAGGCTGCCTGGCAGGAGCCGTGTCCAGCGTGCCCTCCGGAGCCTCGGGGACCTCGCTCGATCGGGCGGCCCGCGGAACTCCCCGGCCGCCGGCCGGATCCGCTCTCGCCGGGGCTTCAGCGGCCCAGCTTTCCCGTCCAGTGGGTTCCGGGCACTGCGATGGCCCCGAGCGCCGTCGGGTACGGGGAGGTGGGGCGCCCTCCCCTGGCGGGCAGGAGCCCTGGGGTCCCGGACTCGGCGGAGTCGCTCCCTTGAAGACTTCCACCTGGAGGCGGTGGAGACCCCCTCACCCATGCGGGGAGCTCTACCGGCCCGGCGATCTCGCACCCTCTCTCCCTTCCGGACTTCCGTGGGGGGCCCCTCGGGCTCCCACTACTACCGGGGCGGAGGGCTCTCCCTCCCGGGCTAGGAATCTCCCGGGGGCTGCCGGTTCGCTCTGTGCCCCGGGTGCCCTCGGGGCCTCCCGGGGGCCCTCGCTCCGGTCCGGGCCGGCCCCGCGGATCTCCCCGGCAGCGGAGAGGCAGATCCGCTCTCATCGGGGCTTCCGCGGCCCGCTCCTTTCCGATCCAGAGCTCCACGGTCCCCGTCTCCCCCAGATCTCCTGGAGGCTGCCTGGCGGGGCCGTGTCCCGCGTGCCCTCGGAGCCTCCCGGGGGTCCTCGCTCGATCGGGCGGCCCAGAACTCCCCGGCCGCCCGAGGCGGATCCCGCTCTCATCGGGGCTTCCAGCGGCCTTTCCCGTCAGCGGGGTTCCGGGCACTGCGATATTTGAGGGCGCCCGTGGGTACGGGGAGGTGGGGCCAGCCCTCCCCGTGGCGGGCAGGAGCCCTCGGGGTCAGACTCGGCGGGTCACTCCCTTGCAGACTTCCACCTGGAGGGCAGTGGGACCCCCTCACCCATGCGGGAGCTCTACCGGCCCGCCGATCTCGCACCCTCTCTCCCTTCCGGACTTCCGTGGGGGGACCCCCTCGGGCTCCCGCTACTGCAGGCGGGAGGCTCTCCCTCCCGGGCTAGGAATCTCCCGGAGGCTGCGGATCGCTCCGTGTCCCGCGTGCCCTCGGAGCCTCGGGGACCTAGCTCCCGATCCCGGCCGGCCCGGGAACTCCCGGCGCGGAGGGCAGATCCGCTCTCATCGGGGCTTCCGGCCGCTCCTTTCGATCCAGAGCTCCACGGTCCCCGTCTCCCCCAGATCTCCTGGAGGCTGCCTGCCAGGGCCGTGTCCTGCGTGCCCTCAGAGCCACCAGGGGGACCTCGCTCCGATCCCGGGCGGCCTTGAACTCCCCGGCCGCCCGAGGGCAGATCCGCTCTCATCCGGGCTTCCAGCGGCCCAGCGCTTTCCCGTCCAGTGGGAGTTCCAGAGCTCCGCGGTCCCGTCTCCCAGATCTCCTGGAGGCGCTGCCTGGCGGGGGCGTGTCCCTTGGCTCCCTCAGGCCTCCGGGGGACCTCGCTCGATCCAGCCCGGCCCTTGAACTCCCCGGCCTTGAGATCCGCTCTATGTCAGGGCTTCCAGCGGCCGCTCACTTTCGATCAAACTCCCACGGTCCCGTCTCCCCAGATCTCTGGAGCTGCCTGGCCGGGAGCGTGTCCCAGCGTGCCCTCGGAGCCTCCCGGGGAGACCTACGCTCCGGCCGGGCGGCCCGAACTCCCGGCGCGAGGCAGATCCGCTCTCATCGGGGCTTCGCCCGGTCCCGTC
>NC_056746.1:952143-974535 GCF_019279795.1 Protopterus annectens
AAAATTAGCCCTTTTTTTTTTTTTAAAGGGGTTTTTTAGTATTGCTTAGGATGTTTTTTAAATGGCACATTTTTTCCCTGCCTCATCATTTTTTGAAAATTTGTGTTTATCCAAAATTTATTTTTTTATTATTATTATTATTATTATTTTTTTTTGTTATCTGTTTTATTTGGGTATATTTCTGAGTTGAGCATGGAATGTTGCAAAATGTAGATATAGCAGAGATGGGTAAAAATTGAGAGAGGACAGTCATGAGTTTTAGTTCTTGCTGAATTAAGGTAGTGGAGCTTTCTGGTATATATTTGGTTTAAAATATGATATGAGGAAGTTTTGTAGTGTTGAAAGTCCATTAACAGAAGAGGGGGTGGTCACAAACCCGATAGTGGGAGGATATAAAATGTCTTAATTTATCTGTGATATTTGAGATGATGAGCTCAATAATGGATGATTTTGTGGATTGATTTTGTTATGGAAAAGGCCAATATTCAATCGACAAGTCAGCCTTCACTCCAGGGGGCCATTTTGATAACATGTTGCAGATGGTTCTCATTAATTCATTGTCAACATAGAGGCAAGCAGCATGCTACTGGTCAGTTAGGACAAAACATGTCTTAGAGATATAGATTACTATACTGTCTGTAGTAAGTGAAGCTGTTTCCCTAAACCCCTGATATGACTCCCAAAATTTGTGCTGTCCCCTGATATTTTCCTCATGTTGCTGTAATTTATATTTGCTACTTTAATTTAAAAACATGGATGTGCACTGTTCCTGAACTGCAACACCTCTGTTTAGCATTTATCTGACCACATCATCATCTTATGCAACTCTATAGCAAAGCATACAAAACTTTAATATGTTAATCTTTTGAATCATGACCCCCCTGTGTGCAACCATTTCCTATGCAAATGTGCCTTTAAAAAATTGTTTCAGGATTCTGCTGTTGGTGTCAGAACTTCACATTAAATGAAAATAGCGTTCTGTTTGCATTGTGTGGGAAAAGTTGTTTAGTAAACTGATGTTTCATTATTTAATATAAAATCCTTACATTAGCAAAATTTAAAGAAAAAACATACATTTATGAAAAAGACTGAGTTATGTAGTGCTGCTTGAAAAGGGAATATCAAACATATGAAATGTGTGCTTTTCTTCCTCTTTAAATTTTTCTTTTCTCCATGGATCAAGTTGTGCGGGTATAATTTAATTTTATGTTTTAAATAACTAGATAGTGGGCAGGATTCACGAAAGTGTAAGGGGCGTCAACACTCCATGCAAGCCCCCGGATCCAGGAACAGCCCTAAACTCCGTGTAAGAGACCAGCTAAAATGCCCACACGGACTGGAAATGTAAATCCTCCTTGCATAAAGGTATGCAAATGGGGGCGACCCCAAACAGAAACCAGTCCGTGTAGGAGCGTTTTGCTGCAGAAATGTACTCGGGCCTGAGTACATTTCTGCAAATTCCCCCAAAGCATGTCAGCTCCAAATAAAGGTTGCATAGGGCCAGGCAGCATGCCAATGGCCAAATATGTGGCCATTGGCAATAACCCGATGAAAAAATTTTAAAAAATAAAATTTTTTTTTTTCGATCGCCAGCCGCCGCAGCGGGCTGTTTATCATAAAAAGAAGGTTATAAACCCACAAATGTGGGTTTCATGCAATACATGGAATGACAATGCAGGGACCAGCAGACCAAAACCAACATGGCCACCGTGTAGTGGTTGCTAAGGGGGGAAGCTGAGTCTAAGACATGTAACTAAGCATTAGTAGGCAATCTCATGTAAATGAGGGTTCGGATACTGAATCTCACAGTCACATACCAAATGAGCACAGTCTGAGTAGTGTAAGAGATACAAAAGGGGGAGGAATAGAGTAGGAGATAGGTGACATCACAGGGGGGAATGGTAGAAAGAAATGCAGTTCATTGGAGGCCAGTGTAACATGACAGATGACAGGCACAGATCATGGAAAGAGGTGTGCCACTAGATAAGTCATGGAAAGTCAAGAAATGGAAGGTGTACACTGTTACCTACACCAAAGTTTCTTGCGGGGTGCTTTTGTCCCAGAAGCAGTAGGCAGGGGCGCAAAGGCAGGGGAGCATGTGGGGCGTGTTGGGAGATGTTTAACTCTGTTTGCGCGTGTGGTTTCAGTCTGAGTATGTTGGAGGCTGTTGGCAGGGGCAGTGTTTGCGTGGGTGTCTTTAACCCGAATAAGTAGATTCTGAACCGTGTAAGCGGGGGCGTGTAAGCCACTGTGAGCGTGTTTCAGATAGTATGCGTTGCTCCCCTGAGGAAACAGAGGGGAAAAAAGGGGCAACAGAATTAATAGGAAGCTAGCAGGGATAACTGCTGAAGCTAGCAGGTGAAAAAATTAGAAGCAGGCAATTACACAGGCAGAATAGTAGCCCAGCACTTAAAACTCTGCAAACAGTAGTGCAGGATGTTTCTCTTAAGAGACACTGCAAGACAGGAGTAAGCTAATAGAAGTGAAAACTGAAAAAGCTTCACTCAGAGCAGAAATGTTAGGGGCTGCCATAGCTGTCATAATGAGACATAGGTGACTTGCTGAGGGTGGTGACAATGCAGATGGTGCCAGACAACCCTCAGTGAGGAGACGGAGAAGAGTGTACAGGCCCAGGGTCACCTACCACGGGTTACATGAGCGGGAAATAGTAGAGCGCTATAGAGTGGACAGAGAGCTCCTGCAGCAAATTGTTGAGCTGTGCAGGCCACGCCTCACACACAGAACCAACAGAAGGGAACCCATCCCAGTGGAAACCAAGGTATGTGTTGGCCTAAGAATACTAGCAACAGGTATCTTCCAGAGACCAACTAAATATGATGGGGATATCACAGGCATCAGCCTCCAGGGTACTGCACCAGTTCCTGGATGCCATGTCAGCACATGTCGGTGATCATGTATATTTCCCCAATTCCCGTGAGGTATTGGCCAGCAATATGCGTCTCTTCCAGCAAATAGCAGAATACCCTGAGGTAGGGTGCAATAGACTGCCCCACACATCAAAGCACCAGCCAGTGAGCGGGGTAGGGCCTACATTAACCACAAGGGCTTCCCTCCATCAACTGCCAGGTCGTGTGTGATGCCCAGGGCATAATAATGTGTGTGCTGGCTGCCCTGGGAGTTACCACGTTTCCCCACATCTGGCTTTTGGGCCGCTGTACCAGACATTTGCCAATGGGGACATCCCACACGGACACCTAGTGGGGATGCAGGTTATGCACTGGAGCCGTGGCTGATGACACCCATCAGAAACGCACACACACCTGAACAGGAATAATGAGGCACACCACGTAATGTAATAGAGCGTGTGTTTGGGCTGCTCAAGTCACGGTTCCGGTGTCTGGACACATCTGGTGGACCCCAGTACACACCAACTACATGTACCCAAATTGTCATGGTATGTGCTATGCTACATAATATGATCTTGAAAAAACAGCTGCAGCAGGACCAGCATAGGGGGGCCAAACAGCCCCCACCATTGCCAAGGCCATCACAGGCAGAGCGTGACTCGAGGAGGAACAACCTGAGCCTGCCCCAGTAGGCAGAAAGGGTGCCCAGTATGCCCTGGCCCTGGCCAAGAGGCAACACCTAACACAAACACCGGCTCAGTAGGGACCCCGGGAATGATACCCCCCCTGACTCACTCATATAGTAACAGGGGGTGAAAAAGAAAAACCCGCTCTCAAACATGTACAGGGAGTGTATATGTGCATCCGACAGAGGCAGCCCCGCAGCACCACCTGAGGCATGAATGCCATGTGTTAAAAAGTAACACCATCTTTTATGCAAACATGAGACCCTGCTAACATCCACCCTCACCAAGCATGATGACACTATGAAGACAAGAAGATCAAGTCAATAATTGGCTGAAGTAATGCAGTAGTCAAAGGGGGGCCAATGTGTTACAGGCTGGGAAGAATGCATTTTACATGATGCACCACCTGCTAGGGGTGGTGTGCACCTATCATGCCATGCCCCATGGATACTGGCAAAGGCTGTCAGTACCCCAGCATGCCCTGAATAGGTAAGTCTCAAAACACAAACCCACCTTCATAGGTTCTACAAGGGATAGGAACCTAGATGTAATTTCCCAAAGACAGATGTATAAACAGCAAGATGTGTGCAGTGTGGAGAATGTAGATACCAGTCCTGTAATAGAGAACTGGGCAAGGCTCACATCAGCACCCTAACATACCAGGTCACACCTCATACTGTGCTGTACAGTCCCAAAAAATGGAACAAGCTACAAAGGAGGGTGACTAGCAAGAAATGGCAAGGATAACCACACCCCCCTGTTGGTACCACAACAAGAAGCAGCATGGAAACCATGGTCAAATACCAATGGCTAAAACTGCCCCAGTATATAGCCCGCTGCAGACACTGTCCTAATACCAGGAACGCACCTGGCCTATGTGAATACATGAATATATCAAGCCCCCAAACCACATTATATTTGACTGAAAATACCCAGACATACACCCTTTACTAGCACCTACACAGTATGTGAAAATTACACAGATTCCATAAACCAAAATGCCCAGGAAAAATGTACTACTCCCACAAGAGGGGTAAGCATACTGGATGTGATAATCAGCAACATGTGTACTGGATGGCAAGATGAGAAGTGTACCCCCCACTGGTAAGACCAGACCATAGAGTAATCACACTGGATATACACATCCTGACCCCAGTCCCTGGCCAGAATACCACAGTGAAAAACATGTGTAAAGCATAGGTTGCAGCCCTCAAAACCGATGTTGAATCCACATAAGGCCCTATGCAAGTGCAGAATATGGGACACACCACAGAACATGTTATACAGGCATTCCATGAACACAGCCAGGAATGCTTGGAGTATGCAATCACAAATAACAACAACACACAATGCCATAAAGCAGGCATCTGGCATGCTGGCCCCCAGCCAGTACCATACCAAGCAAGAGAATGAGGAAGCTAGCACATGATAGAGCAAACAAAGAGGGAAGTAATCACTGACCAGTAGTATGGCAACAACATATGTCCACACATACAATCCACTAAGTCCAGCCCCAACAAGTATAATCTTGAATCCAGAGGCAATGTGACCCGTCCAAGTACACAGACAACCAATAAATACAAACATATGTGATAGATGCATCCATGTATCCAAACCAGAGGTTGAGCTCCCCAACTCAGTACTGTCAAAACTAGTCAGGAGGAGAAGGTAACCACATACACCACAAACCCAGTCCCACATAGACCTACCACAACTGTAAACCAAACACATAAACACAGACAAATATTCCGGAGGCCACAATTACAAACACACCACACCAACAGAAGCCTCCAAAGCAAAAAAAACCACAACCTTCAAACATAGCACATGCAATGAATAGTAAAAAAGCTGGTGTGCCAAACAGTTACAGGCCAGAAGGAGAAACAACATGCCTGATACAGTTTAATAGGTGTCTGTATAGGCAGACACATTGCTGTCCCACTCACCAGACTGAACAAGGGAAAGGGTACAGTAAGCTGCCTGTAGGCTGCCACAAAATGCCCATAACACAAGTGCAGGTCACCCCAAAGCAAGCAGAAATATGATGCATCAATGTCCATGCTGGTGTGAATTACCTGAGATGTACCTCCCTGGTCAACATCAAAGAGACATGGATGGTCCCTCTGAGTATGTACCCCCGCGCGGCACGACACTGCCTGTGTCCACCACCCAACCCTCACCAAGAATGCTGCCACAGTACACACACAGAATGCCCATGTTTAACAGCTGGCACAGTTACAGCTGTCAGTCCAAGAGGGGGTTTAAAGTGTCTGCTTGAGATGTCAAGCATGACAAGCCATGCTGCTGTTCAGGGATGGCTGCACTGTTACCCTGTGCGTCTGGATACTGGATAAGGCCTTTGCCTCCATAGAGCGTATGTAGGCAAGGCCAAAAGACTACCCACCACCCTAGAAAACATAAGTGGTAGGAAACATAAGGGTAATGCTGACCAATGCCAGATGTGTAAACTGCAATATGCATGCCCTGAGGCACTTCCCATTATGGAGAACATTGATGCTGTGCAGTGACAGAAGCCTGCTGCAAGCCTAGTGATAGCACACCAGCACTACTAGGTTATACCACATCATGTGTTATGGCCCCAACACCTGCACCAAAACATCAAAGGAGGGGGGTATCCATATGCAGCACAGACACCCAAAAATAACTGACAATGCCCAAAACAGCGGAAACCCCCCATGTGCACATAACTGTAGTCAAAACTGCTGTACAGTCTGTAGCATCGACAGACCACACTCTCACACACAAGAACCCCCCCCGACATCCGAAGACACTGGACAGTATGAATGTCCCCCCAAAAACCAGACAAAAAAATTTCCACATAGGTGAAACCATTATGTATGCAAGGAGTGAACAGGGACCTAGGGACACAGGTCGACATTAATCTGTCATGTGACACCCCAATGCCAATGTGGCTATAAAACTGTTGATATGGACACCGTATCATGAAAGGATTCACATCAACATCAACAGAGGTCACTGTGCTGTACTGTTCCCTTATCAGACCCATAATCTAGTACAATGACTCATATGGGATGTACCATTGACACCTGCAGCGGTTCGAAGACCTCATAGTTACCCCCCCAACAGGATAAAGGGGGTGAAATATATGTCATATGCTGCCTGGCTGTAGACACCCCAGCTGATGCAGTCACAACTGCCTACACAGAGGCATTGTATGTCTGTTGTACAAAGGGCCCTGTCCAACACAGGAGTAATGGACATGCTCACCACAGGAAATCAAAACCATTGGAGCTGTGAGAGTCACAGATGTCAACCTCAACACATAATGAAATAAGATGTGCTGGAGGGACAGATACATAACCCAAGGCTCCCCCCCAGAAACAGGATCCCAATCCATGGTAGGCAGAGCCCCCCACTGACACCCCCCAACAGGAATGTTGCCAAGTGGATGGATGACCGTACATGTATACTGGGGGGCCCCACTGTGTCACGACCAGACAGAGGCACAGTGAAGAACCTCATAAATGGCCATACTTGAACATAGCAAGGGGTGGCAAAGACACACACCTCTAGGCTTACTAATGGCCTAGGGTGTCTAGCCTATATGAACCCATGAACCTATGAAGATACAAAACGTACAGGACACTAAGGATAATCACAAGGCTTACCCAACTGATGGTAGGAACCATGTTGGGCATCCACAGATATGCTCTGAATCACACAGATATTACCAACAACTTACCAAAAACACACATATTGCTAACATACAACCTGTCAGGTGCAGTGCAAACCCCCCAAAAAACCTATCCCAGCAGATGGTCCCCTGACATTGCAGATGCTGAGGTAACAGCCATCATCTGCAAAGCAAAAGACACAGCAGCAAAGTTATGTGATGGTGTCCTGTGCTGAGGCCAACATGGACTCCAAGAATAATGGAATGCCAAATCACACTACTGCCCAATGTCAGCCTTACCACAGGATATGTACCCAAAGAGCAGTGTACAACAACAGTGGTCCATCACAACAAAGGTGTTGCCTGAATGGATACTCCAAACTACCACCCCAGGATCCTGACAAGCTTGTTCTGCACAGCTATGGAAAGGATCAGTATGTACCGCAGACAGAAGGCTAATGTGGACCTACTGATACTGGACCCTACACATGTGGCTGTTGTAACTGCAGAACCTGCCCCTAAACATGTCTGACCCATTTGAAGCAGTCATTAAGGTCATTGATGAGGGCTATGTGGTCCACACAGCATAGCTGGACCGTGCACATGCTTCTAGACAATACCGTACGTGTTCAGTATGGATATGTTCACCAGCTTAAATATATACCCCTATGTCAGTAGGGGGGTTGCAAACCAGACCAAGGACAGAACTGACATGGTCAGACATGCCGCATCCATGTCAGACTACAAAGCGGATATGAGTGGCATCCCACAAGGCCTGGTCTTGGCCTCCCCCCGTTCTGTATACATGTCCCATAGGTATAGGCCAACATGGAAGGACTGTGACTGAGCATGTATGCAGAGGAGTACAAACAGCCCACCATATCCACCCCCCAGCTGACACAAGCACCCCAAAAAAGGGCCACCTACAAACAGACAACTGTAGCCATAGCCATGTCAGCAAGCTAATCGCAGAACTGTGTATAGACAACCACCGTGGATATACAGTAAGTGCCCACAAATTACCACACAGGTGTTAACCCATGAGGTACCTAACATGTAATGTGAGACCTGGGTACAAAAGGTGATAAATATCCTGCACTGGACAAACATGTGGCTGTAGTGTTTGAAACATGTACCATATCCCACCCAAACATGAAGGCTGGCAGCTCTAGATAAGGGGAACTCACTCTGGCTCTGTAGCCGTCCTCCATCAGCATCTCAATTGACTACAATAGCCCCTGTGGGATATACCCAGCAGACACCTCCATCAACTGTAAAGTCCACAACAGTACCCCACCAGGGGTAGCAAAACATGAACAGATGCCATGTGTTGCCTGAGTAAACAAACTGCAGCCCCACACACCGCCATTCTTCCCAGCTACAGGAAAGCTGTGCCTGATGTATGAAGCCATGTCCAACCTGGAATGAATGAACATGTTGCACCTTGTACAATCTGAATGGCAGTGAGCTATGCACATGAGAGACCTGAACCCCAGCACTGACATACATAGGACAAGCTGTACAGAATGATCCATAACACAGAAGGCACCCCCACCCTTCAGTAAACTCCTGGTACAGGTCAGCCAGAGTCACATATCGAGACCCTTCAGGAGAAATCATGATGAGTGTATGGGAGATGGTAGGCTACCCTGGGTATCACTGTTATGTCAGAGGTAGACAGAGGCACAGTATACCAACCATGACATATGTAATGGCAAACTCCAGTTACAATGTGTGTCGAAGGACAAACACACCCTGTGACTAGCATCAGAAATGGCCTACGGAACATCACTAGTGTTTGCCAATGTCCACCCATGTTGTGGAATACACTAGCAATGTTGGACGAGCCTGGTGTAGGTAGTCCATATCTGAACATACTGCAACATGGTCATATGTGCACAACTGGCCCCTACACAGTCTGTTGTGCTCACTATGAAGATGTCAAGCAGTCATAGGACTAAAGCCCAGGATACTGTCCACCACAGTGAAAGTACTGAACCAGTACACTATACGGTACTACAGTGTTAGGTCATTATGAAAGTATGTTGAGAACTGTCTGCAAAGTATCCCATGCAATCCCTGCAGGCACAGAATAATCCCTGTTGTGGCAGACACGAAGCAGTTGGCCAGTTAGTACACAACATGACACCCAACACACAACCCGTAAACGTGAGATATTGTTGAAGTTCACACACACCCAAATATGTGGTGGACTTCAGAGTGCAACATATGGAAAGCTCACACTGGGCATGCTCGCACACTTTGATAAATGAGGCATATGTCAGACAACATGCCATGGAAAGGCTGAACTGGGCATGCTCACACACTTAGGCCATATCTCCGTGTAGCAGTTGGCCACACATATCTGGTATTTTGCGTGTCAGTCCAGGAACCAACCACAACACAGCAATCAGCCCAGTGCACACAGTAAATGACCACAGAGACATAAGTGATATAGTGGATCGCCGTCATATGCAAACATCTTCCACAGATACACAAGTTGGTCATAGGAACAGGGAATGCTATGGCAATAAAGACCTCCAAACAGTAGAACACCACAACAAATATTCTGCATCCCACAATTGAACTGATGCGTGTAGAGGTCAATAGTAGGCTTTTGCCCAGGGAATGACAGCTCAGCCAGAGTGTGCTTGGCATCTGCATCCCCAGGATAGTAGGCTACTGTGCCACTGTAAAGTAGGTCACAGAAGGCAACATGTGAGGCTAGTGAGCTGTGCCTCTGTCAAGCAGGGGCACCGTGGAGGTCCCAGGGATTGAATGTGCTAAGCCACAGCCATGTTGTCTGTGTGTGCTGTGAGAGGGTTGCTGAGGATCTCTGACAGTAGGTGTATGTCAATAACAGACTGAGGGAGCCCTATCTGCATTCTCTGGATATTCCACTGTCAACACTGTGTTGTAATGAGTATGTGTGAATGAAGTGCCATGCTGGAACTTTTCCACAGATGTCCTCCTCTGTGGGCTACAGCTCTGCAATGTATTAGGTCACTCTGTCTGTTGAATGGCATATATGGCTGGTGTACAGCTGACAGGTGTCTTGTTGTGGAGCAGTCATGGGTATATGTGGGATAGCATGACCAATGCAAACCGTACACATGCTCATAGGATGCAATTGTCAAGGATTATGCTGAGTGGCCAGTATAGTCCTCCAGCATGGGTCCTCTGAAGTCATCCACCCCAATCTACACAAGTGTAGAGTTTGCTTGTGCTAAACACAGTTTGTGTGCAGTGACTACCTTGCCTGGGGTGGAGAGGAGATATGGATGTCCAGGGAAAGGTGTGTATGGTCAGATATCAACAATGGTGGTCTACCTCTGGTGTGGAACAGTGAGTACCCACGTTGCAGATGGACAGGTGCAATATGTATTCACCCATGTGGCTGTGGTGTGTGGTTCTGCCACAGCACATGGACCCACAAATTGTAGTGGCTGTAGGGTAAAGTGGTAGAGGCCTGAGTAGTTCTCACACACAATATGCCTGTACCTGATGTTAACAACTGGAATGGTGTATGTAAAACCCCCATATCCTGGCACTGTTCCCGGGGAAGCTAAGTGTGTGTCCTGGATGTGGGTGGGGTGTTCTGGACTGGTTGTGTTGTGTGTTCAGGTCCCCCAAAGCATGGTATAGAACATAACCTGCCAGTGCGATGTGCATATCTGACCCTGGCGTGGTGGCTGCAAATGCATATATATGCTACCCCCCACCTGACAGGTAGTACTACTTTACCCTCTGTGAAATAAAGATGTCAGCACCCTATAAATACAAGGTGCAGAACAGATGCCCAGTAATTGGTGTGCTCTGCTAATCGTCTCCCTCAAGTGTCATAATATAGTTAGGTGGGGGTTGAATCCTGCAAATGCTCAGTGTGTGTGTGTGGGGGGGGAGTGTGGTTTGTGTGTGAAAGGGGAAAATGTCCCTTTGGCAACTGGGAAAACACACAAGGATGCACATTCCCTTTCTAAACACAGATGTCAGCACCCTATAAGTACAGCAGGAGAAGGAAACCTCCCAGTAATGCGAATAGCGCTCTGCTAATGTCCGTCTCAGTGTCATAACATAGTTAGGGGGGGTTTGAATCCTGCAAAGGGCAGTGTGTGTTTGGATGGGGGGGTTAGTGTGGGGAGGAAATGCCCCTTTTTGGCAACTGGGAGAACACACTACAGGATGCACATTCCCTTTCTAAACACAGATGTCAGCACCCTATAAGTACAGCAGGAGAAGCCTCCCAGTAATGAAATAGCTCTCTGCTAAGGGTCCGTCTCGAGTGTCATAACATAGTTAGGTAGTGGTTTGAATCCTGAAAAGGGTGTGTGTGTTTGGATGGGGGGGTTGTGTGTGTGAAAATATGAGAAATGTCCCTTTTGGCAACTGGAGAACCCCTACAGGATGCACACCCTTTCTAAACAGATGATGTCAGCACCCTATAAGAAAGCAGGAGAAGGAAGCCTCCCAGTAATGTGAATACCCACTCTGCTAATGTTTTTCTCATTTCATAATTAGTTGGGTAGGGTTTAAAACCTGAAATGGCATGTGTGTGTTTGGATGTGGGGTTTGTGTGGGGCATTTTTTAAAAAAAACATGTTAGTTTTGGCAATCAGGAGATCACACTCCCGATGAAATTACCCTTTCAAAAACTGATGTGTCAGCACCCTATAAGTAACCCAGAGAAGGGAACCAATAGTCGCATGTCTCTCTCATTTCATGACTTAGTTGGGGGTAATCCTGCAAAGGGCAAATGGCAAGTGTGTGTGTGGGGAGTATGGTGTGTGTAAATGCAAGTGTGGACAGACCCACTTAAAATACTACAATACAAGATGCCATCCCCCCGTAAACACAGGATGTCACCACAAAACAGCCAAACAGGGCTAGTTGGCTAGTAATGCCAAAGTGTGCTCTGCTATTTTCTTTTCCCTTTAAATACAGATAGGATGTTTGGGAACCCCCAACTGTCACTGTGGTTGGGCACACAGTATGACCTTTTGTGGGTGTTGTACATAACAATGCATGCCACAAACAATCATTGCACCCTGATGTTGTAACATAAATACCTGTGACCTGCAGTAGTTACCATGTTCATGCTTAGTGGATAAATGGTTTTTTTAAAAGTGTCTTACTGTAGGGTCTGCAGGGGATTCCTTTCAGTGTGGGTGTCTATGGTGAAAAACCTCAGCAGGGGATACACATCTGGTCTGGGCAATATAGTGTACATGTAGTCGATGTACAGGTGGTGCATGTTCCCACCTGTTGTGGTAGTGGTAACATGTCATTCCACTGCAATTTTACCCATGCTGTGAACCCCTTTAACGTGGTTTTAGCTACAGTAATGCTACACAATGTTTGTCTGGATGCAGTCCGGCCATATAAACACAGTTCTTGAGACTGTCATATTGCCAGTGTTGTTATGGAGGATAGGTGGTCTTCCTGTGTATGGGGGGGTTGTGTGTGCCAGGCTATGAACCAGATGGCAGTCCGACACACTGTTAGCTGCACATGAGGCCCTGATGGTTTGTGCTGTGCCAACAACCTGGAGGTGTGTGTATCTGTGTTACCTTGGGATACCACCCCCCTATCCATGTGTGTTACATGTGTAGGGGACGACAGGCATGGTATGGGGCATAACCTGTCAGTGATGGGTAACACCTGTGAGCCATGAATCATGAAACTGGTACTGCACAGACATTGCAGTTCACCGTGCTGAGGGCAGTGTCTGGTGCATGCATCTTCCAGTGTACACTGCTGTTGTTGTGTAGCAGCACTGTTAGTGTCCTAACCTGTGTGATACCCACGGAGGTTGCTATGTAAACCATGTCCTGCAGCATAAGGCAGTATGTGTGTACCAAGGGCTTTGCCATTATACATCGGGCCATGGTGTCACATGCAAGATGACCCTTGCACATCATTTTGGCTTCCCTAGCATGTAAGCAACGTTGACAGCCAGTGGATACCCCATGAATGACAGTGGAGACTGAGCATAATGTAGACATACAACACCCTTCCCACATATAGTGGTAGAATACCTGGTGAGGGTATGTTGGGAACCAACATCAGGCTCATACTGGCCTGTGCCACATGCTGAGAGATCCATTCTATGTTCCCCATCATGTAGTCCAGGGAGGTATGTCTCAGGCAGCCACTGGCATGGTCAATGAGTAAGTCATATCTGTCCATGCCTCTGACTGACCTGTATGCATGTGTGCTGTGGTGGACCATAGTGCCCCTGAGGCATATCACTGTGACCTTCACCAGATACAGCCTGTTGAGCGGGTCCCCAGTGCAGCACACAAGACAGGTACCTGACACGTCTGTAGCAGGTGTGTTGTGTAGCCCTACAGGCTGTGAGTGTGTGGCACAGGGGATGTGCGTGCCATGTGTGGCATGTGCTCTGTTCACGGAACATATGCCTGTGTGCCAGCTGGAGGTGTGTGATGCCCAGGCAGGCTGCTATTCTGAGTCCCCATATGCCCCAGTGTGTTCAGCATGCTGTCAGTGTGTGTCAATGTCTGACTGGTATTGTAGTCACTGTAATATATTTTATTGATTTATTTATCCTACATTTGTTGACTGGGATAGTCCGACTGGATGCATGTCCATTTCCAGGGGAGGCCCGGTGGGGAGACAAACTCTGAGGAGTAGCAGATACAGTATATGCAAAATTTACATATTACCGACAGATTATTTACAGAGATTACCGTGCTTCAAGTCAAACATGTTCACAGGTTCGTATTAGACCTGAGGCACGATAAAGGTTAGGTGAGTACGGCCAGTGATTCCACCGTTTACACATTAAGAGTTAGCCAGGCTGATGCGTCCAGTATAGCCAGTTAAGTGAAATGTTGTTTGAGGTCTACTCATTAAATTGACCTAAGGTAGACAGTAGGGTAATATCAGCTAGATGAGTTTGAGGATCTACTTACAGAGGTTTGCAAAGAGAATCACCGTCTTGTTATTAAACTTGCTAGTCTGAAGTAGTACTTTGTTAGAGGATCAGCGGTCTAGGATTGTTATAGGGGGTGATAATATTTGAAGTGCAGGAGTATTGTCTGGATTATAGAGGATTTTATAAGCCATAATCAGTTGGTTATACTGTATTAGGCTGGGTATTGCAACAACCAAGCTGATTTAGATTGATGCAATGATGTGTCCTAAAAGGCAGCCAAGTGGCAAACCTGGCAATGTGGTTGTAGCAAATTGAGTGTTTGTTAAGGACAGTCTTGTTCATATTCAGTAGAGGATGCATACAGAAGGGTTGAAACAAGGTGTGAGCGAGCTATGGCACCTTTAGCTGGAGGGGCTAGGAAGGCTTTAATTCTGTAAAGTGACCCTAGTTTTCTATTGATGGCTTTGATAATCTGGTTAACATGTAGGTCACATTTGAGATTATTGTCTATGATGACATCTAATAGTTTCGGAGATGGGTCAGGGGAGATTATTGTGCCATCAGTTGATGTTATGGTAACAGTGAAAGTGGTAGACCTACGTGTTGGTGAAATAACAGCAGTTTAGTTTGATTGGGATTTAGGATCAGACAATGTTCAGAAAGCCAGTTTTCTGTTGTATTAAAGGTGGTCTGGGTAGCTGACCATAACTCTACTGGAGATGTGGCTGAGCAGATCAGAGTAGAGTATTCAGCATATTGGATACAGCTGACTTTTGGGATGACAGTATAAAGGTCGTTAATGAAGATGGAGAACAGCAAGGGCCCTAGTATAGAGCCTTGTGGTACTCTGAGGGTGTTAGGTAGAAGGTTAGAGAGTTTGTTCTGCCAGAGGCCAGCCTGCTGCCGACCATGCAGGTAGGATTGAAACCATTGGAAGGCTCCAGTATCTAGACAGTCTTTGCAGGGTGTGGAGTACAAGTTGGTGATCAACCATATCGTATGCCTTTGAAATATCCAAAAAGAGGGCTGCAGATATATAATTATTGTTGCAAGTATGGCTTATGGTGTTAGTAAAGGCTAGGAGGCCTGACGTAGTGCTGTGATGAGGACGTAAACCATGCTGAGTGTCTGCCATAATGCGAGTTTGGATTAGGTGGTGCATGTCTTGTCTATGATGAAAGTTTCCATAATCTTTGCAAGTGGAGAGAGTATAGCTATTGACCTAAAATTGGAGACTTCAGTAGAGCTGCCTCCTTTGTGAAGTGGGATTACATATGACATTTTCCAGATGGTGGGAAAGTTAGATTCTAACATGCTTACTTTGTTTACCTTTGAGACGGGTGACAATAGCATCATCTGGTTTTGATAGGTACCGCAGGGGTTGATCAGCAGAAAGTGTAGTGGGTTTCACTGTTTCAATCAAGGTACGGAGAAGTGAAGTGGCGACTGGTTGGCAGCTGGACGCAAGTAGTTTTCTAGGGGTGCTACTTTCAGGACCAGGGGAGCTAGGAGGTAGATGGCTAGCTAGGGCCTGAAATGTCTCAGTAAAGAACTGGTCAAAACTATCAGGAACAGGTATTATCAATAGTAGCAGCAGGGATTGGGGTTGATGTTTGTCCAGGATGTATATATGACATTACACCTGACAGGGTATGGCATTACTGGGTTCAGAGAGACCAGTCCCCAGATTGGCTGTGTGGTGGCATCCCACACATGTGTTGTACGTTCCTGGCCAAGGGTGATGGCTGACTGCATACATGTGGCAGCTGTGACAATGACACATGACTCACATAAACCACAACAGGACCATAGAGGCGATTCACAGGTTACCTTTGCACATGCTACCCTAGTAGTGTGATTGCCATGGTGAGTACCAACACATAGGGCCAATGGGGAACAACATACTGAAGGTGTGTATGTGTGGGTGTACCACTACTGTTTCATAGCACTGACATATATGACTGCACACGTGGGTAAATGCCAGGTAAGACGTGTGCAATGTGTCACAGGCAACGTACATGTGTACAGGACAGACAGTGACATTCTGCCATATGTAAAGTTGACATACGTATCGTACGCTATGCAGATGTCACTAGAAGTCTACAAAAGCACTGTAACTCTGCATTGCAGGTGTAAGCATTGTTCCAGGACCCGCGAACATGCATGCAAACAAAGCTACAGTAAACAGGGCTGGAAGTAGTGCATTATACAACAAAGAAGGGGTAACAATAACAGTAAGTAACAATGCAAATGTGTAGGCACTATCAACATGTACCCAGGAATACACAGCGAAGATGCCCATGGTAGAACCGATATTATGTCATACTTATTTGTGATTTGGATTACATTGGTACTGCACACATATCTACATGCGCCAACATCCACATGGCAATAGTCGTTGTGGGCAACTTGCCACCATTACTGTACATGTCCACCATTGCATATCACTACTTGCGTTAGCTTTCCCCCTGTGCTACCCATGTATGCGGCTATCTGTTGACAACCTTACCACTGGCATGCAATTATGTGCAGCTGTTATACTGGTATGTACTATGGGTGCAGATAACAATTCAGGACATTCATACAGTTACTGCAGCAGGGATAAACACACAGTCATAGCAGCACACTGTACTGTTACCAACATGATACTACTAATACACTTCTATGTAGTCACCCTGTGCATCAGCAACGTGTTTACCTGTTCCCGCAATGATGTTGGAGATTGCAGGAGGTGGCACAGTGTCATCATATGCACAGGGTGTGGATTAGGTATGCCTGAGTCAGACACTGATACCACCAATTGACATGTGTGTGTATGTGTGTTGGTGAGGGCAGCAGTACAGGGTGGGGCAGTGTTGGTGCAGTGTGTGCGTGTATGTGGTTGCCCTAGGTGTTAACATTTTGCATGTGTGTATGCACACAGTTCCACCTCATGGCTGCCATATACAGGGGTTTGTGGACAGCCACAGACTGCACCTGGCAGGCCATACAGATCAGTGTCTGTGTGCACAGACACGGTACCTGTGCCTGGCAGGGGGCTACGGACCGTATCCAGTACAAAGCCAGACTGGGTACTGTCATCAGAAGTGGGAGTGTGTTGACTGGACACAAGTCCCTGTTGGGACTGTCCAGGGCCACGTGCAGTGGTCTCCTGGGCGTTCGATGACAGCACAGACCCAGCATTGCTGGGGCTGTGCTGCACTATGGGCGCGTGAGCCTGTTGTCGTCACGCCGACTGCCAGCTGCTGCTGCTGCGCATCGACCCGTCGCGCGCAAATGCCCACCATTGCCCTGGCTCATGGACATCTGGTTGTGGAACTCCTGTAATATGTCCCCCCAACATCTGTCTATGACATCTGTGAAATTACGGATAGCATCCGCAATGTCACGCATACTGTCTGTCATGGCTGTGCGACATGCTCTCAGCTCCCTCAGACCCTGTCTGGTGTACCTTTCCATAGGCGACTGTGCCTGCATGACAGTCCGAAACATAGCTGAGGTTGACAGACCTCTTTGGGCACGTCGGCCAGAGGCAGTAAGCCCACGGATGCTCCCACGAGAACCCATGGGCAACTGTCTGTGTGGTACCATCAGAGGACCCTGCCCATGGCTGCTGTGTGGGGACGCATGTGCCACAGGTACCAAATTACCCTGGTCTATGCCCACTGTATCCTGTCCATCACCTAGGGACAATGGTGACAAAGGATGTACAGGCAGGATGATGGGGTTGACAGCTGTGTACTGTCAATTGGCTGACCAATGGCAGACCCAGACACACCTTCCTGTACCATTACACAAATATCATCATTACCAGTAGCCGTGGCACAGGATTCAGGTTCCCTGCTGCAGGTCACCAGAGCAGCCCCAGAACCTGTGGGATGAAGACAGGAAACACAGTTTACAGTCTCCAGACATTGTTACCAGTGATGCACTTATACACACATGCACACATGCACACATGGACACATGCACACAGGCACACATGCACACATGCACACATGCACACAGGCACACATTCACACATGCAGACATGCACACGTGGGCACATGCACGTGGAAAATGCACACATGCCCTGGTGACATGCCCCATGGGGACATGCCCCATGCACACATGCACCGTGGTCACGGACACATGCCCCCACATGGACACAGGCACACATGCACACATGCACACATGGACACAGGCACACATGCACATGCACCCTGGACACAGGCACATGCACATGCACACACATGCGCACATGGGCACAGGCACACCTGCACACATGCACACATGCACACTCCGCAGTATACACACAGAGCACTACTGAGTTACACTACTGTTACTAGCATTATCAGGACTATTATAGGTTATGTTAAACACACTCACCAGCATGGATGGCCTGTCTTGCTGTAACCCTGGAGGGACCTGCAGAAATGATGAGATAATGTCAGTAGGCACAACTGTGCCATTGATATTGCATATGATACAGTGTACAGAACAGTCAGGTGTACATATGGCATATTACCTGCACGCTCCATGTCGTGCTGCTGTGTGGAACCAGCCTCCATCATAATGCAGGTGTACTGCTGTTGGTGTTCCGGGGCTGGAGCCACAACACTTAGGAGTAGCCCCTCCAGTCTGGTGAGGGGGATGTGGCCACCCCACCTCCTGTGGCGACCTGTTGCCTGTGGATATCTGATGCACGCGGACATGGATTAAATCACTGCAGTGATGTCGACCTGCTCATATGTCCTGTTATGCTGCCAATATCATTTACCCTACGGACAAGGTCTTGCCACAGTGTGGCCCTCTCCGGGATTCTGACTGGTGCGGAAAACAGGATGTCATACTCCGCACCAGGCTCTGGGGGATCCCTCATCTTCCACCACAGAGTAGGCGGGTTACGCTGTGCGCCATCTCCTGGAAGAGAACACAAACAGGAAATCAGCAGACCATGTCAGCAATATATGGCACACATACTATACATGATACTCATGTGTAGTGATATACTACTACTCCCATATGTTGCATGTGTGTGTGTTGTGGTGGATACACAGGTACATGGCCAGATATCAGTGCTCAGCCAACACCTGTGCAACAATACCTGCCACATTCCACACAACATAGTAGCATGCCCCATCGGTCAGCACACACTGACAGGTGCAATGCACAACCTCATTCTGGGGGTTCATCCCAAGGTACTGTATGTGGGACACCGTCCACTACTGTGATGTGGACAGACGTTACTCGGCCTGGATATACATATCCCAAAACCAGCATAGTAGACTACTTTGATATGTATGTGATTAGACAGTTATTCACTTGCTGGGACTGAGATGGTATCCATGCAGCACACTGGGCCAGTGGAAGCCACAAGCCACACTGCTGACCCCTTTTCAAATGCTTACCACGGACATGCCATGGATTGCATGGAACTTGCACACACATTTCTAACCCAGACCCTATGCAAAGGTTAGGCATCCTGTCCGGTGGACCCCAGGCAGAGGCAGATTGTATAACAATAGCAGGAGGCTACTGCAGGACAGAGCACATTCACATTAAGGGAAGGCATCTGTGGTCAGCTCTGGTACTACGCTATGGGTCTCTCATAACAACGGCCACGGCCTACTCTGGGAGGAAATGGACACAAACACTATGGATGACCACAAGGCCTTCTTCAGTTATGTTACACATATGGACCACATGCCTCAGATATGCTCTGTGTTAATCCACACCTACTTAACATTCACCAAACACACGGATATTGGCAACAATCTTGCAGACATGTTGGGTGCAACCCCCTCCTTCTCCCCACCTTTAAAATATTTATCCCAGCTGGATGTAACCTCCCTATCATCTCACATGTCCAGGTGGGGGGCCTCAGCAGAAAGAACACACAGCATCACTGTGACCTCGTGGTACCCTGGATGGGGCTACCGGCACTCCAAGAGGACATACAACCGCATATAACACTGATAGTTTATCTTGGCTACAAGGATATGTACCTGGATAGTGGCATACAGCAACAGTGGTCCCACACCACTAAGGGGCACCTTGACTGACCCTGGGAATTACCACATCATATGCATAAGGGGCCTGGTCTGCTAAGCTAGGGAAATTTTGCAGTATGGGATGCATATGCAGTGACAGGTACCTGCAGACACTTTTTCCCCAGCCAGTGTGCCTTTGGGATGGGCTGATCCTGACTTTTGAACATGGCTGACCTTTCAAAGCAGTCACTACAGCCATTGCTGGGAAACAGACAACTGCTGCCAGGATCATGGCCTAAGACTGATTTACATGTAATGTATGGTCATCCCCTTTTGGTGGAACTACGTACACACAACATATCACATGGACATACCTATGGATACAGACCTATGACACATTTGGAGGGTTCACAGTATGCACACTATTAACCTGCTACTTTGCATTACCTCTGTTTGTCGCAGCTGGTTGCGTTACCACAGCTTCTGCTTGCTGCTGCTACTGTCAGTGCTGACAGCTTGTCTAATTTTTTATTTATTTTTTTTTTGCTCTCTCTCTCTCTCTCTCGCTCTCTCTCTCTCACTTCTCGCTCTCCCTCTGTCTGCTTACAGACAATGCAATGAATGTATTGCATGTGGGGAGTGTTAGCACTGGATGCTTTTGTAGGTATCTGCATAGGTCCATGTGATGGCCTCTGCACCAATTGTAAGCCAGCATTTGCTAATTGCATACAGCCAGTTGTGTACTGATTGCAGTTCTCACTGTGATTTCAGGTCAGTGCTATAAAAGGGTATGTGGGATAGGTGTTGCCCTTTCAGATTGTGAGGGTGGGGACCATGCTGGTATGCTGTGGACAGTGTTCTGTGAGTGTAAAGGTTAGTATCTCTCTCATGATTCAGGCTGTGTTGTATATTCACAATTCTCCATTCCTCTCTCATGTTCCCTGTAGCAAGTGTGTATGCACATTGACTCCTACAACTATATATAGATATATATTTATATATATATATGTACATATGCATACATTTATATATGTACTTTAACTGACCTTATTATCTACAAGCTGCCAACTAGCATGGCTGTTTCTGTTCACACACTACTATTATGGAAATCCAGTAGTTTTGACAGTAATTTTAAATGACATGCTTTGTGTACTACACATCCTATATTCCCTTTACATTCATCCCTACTATTACATGTTATATTTATTTTAGCACAATGTTTTTGTATAAGAGTCATGGCTTAGTGGTAGGTCGTACAGACTAGTGTTTCCAAGGTCCTGGGTTTGGGACTGACAGTGGGATTTTATTTTGCTTTTGAACTGAGTACAGGACCTGTCAATCAAAGTGACTAAGGCACTTTTAAGCAGTTGTAACCGGGTTAGCGCTGGTTTGCCCGGAGCTCACGATGCACTGCGTTTTGCTCTGCCCCACACGCACACCCACTTACAACCTTAACGGGGCTTACTCTGGCACACCCGCTATTTTCTTTGAAAGAAAAGAAAATGGGGAGACAGGAAAGTGTTAAAAAACGGGTCACAAAGAGGGTAAGACACTAGGGAAACAAGCTTGGGATGTGCAGGAGGGATGTAGGTAAGGCCCATAGCTGCCCATTTCTTCATCAGCAACAGCTGTGCATATGTATGTAATTTGGTGTGACATTTGAAACCTTCCACCCCTGAGAGATGTGTCAGGACAACAATAATACTTGTTGCACAGCCAATTGTAATTGATAGGTTCCATGTCCAGCAGACATGTGTGCGGAATGGGCAGCTATGTATGGGGCGTAATTTTTTTGGGTACAGAGTGCCCTTTTTTTTTTTCAGGTGAGAGTGGTATGTCAGGTGAAGGAAGTCGGTACAGCTGGGGAGGTAGGTTGGGTAGGTAAACAGACAAGACAAACAAGACGCATACAGGCGGGGTATGACATGTGTGGGGGTTACACAATTGACGGGACGGAGGTTTGGATATCCAGAGCCCAGGAACCCACAGATGGCAACAGTCGTACTGATATCACCACCCATAGGCAGTTGCCACTGTTGCTCCACTGCACAGGACGGGGCTGTGCTGGGGCTGTGTAGGCGGGGCAACAGGCATGCCCGTTGTTGTGCCACCCATGCCTCGAGCTGGCGAGGGGCTCGAGAACAGAGTCCCAATCTCCCACGCACCACAGTCCGGACGCTACGGAGGGTGAGTGGTGGTTCTCCTCCGGCCACACTTGCAGAGGGAGGACCCCTCCCCCATTCCCCCCTGGGGGGAGCCGGCCCTTCCACCCGCAAAGGGGGCACAAGGGCCACCGGGGGAAAAAAAAAAAAGGAGG